>NC_134500.1:36441262-36442413 GCF_040206685.1 Ascaphus truei
AGTGGCTAAGTCAAAGACTGGCCAACTGCAATCCTCAAGCGTCACTAACATATTAGGTACTGGGGATATCCCTGCTTCAGCACAGGTGGCTTAATCAGTTGCTCAGTCTTCGACTTACCACCTGTGCTGAAGCAGGGATATCCCCAATCCCTGTCTTGTGGCGGCCCTTGAGGACGGGAGACCCTCGTTCTATTGGGTGCCTGAGGTAGTGAGATAAAGTGACCTACCCACCGTTACAACGCCCCAACGTTGGGATCCCAAACCCGTTTTACCGGCTTTCAAAAGGCAGCAAATAGTAAACGTCGTTAACATAGCTAAACAGTGACCGGTGGATTCGTGGACAATCGTAAAGTGTTTGTGTTGCCACGTGACGGTGTGACAGGCTCAGGGCAGCTGGTTTGGGCTGAACCAGTGTTCCGTGGTGGAATTGACCTTCTCTAGAGGGAGAGACCCGCCTTACGGTTTAACGATGAACAAGAGAAGACTTACTTGCTCCCGGCACCACCAGCAGGTATAACCCTTCCAGCGAGGCGACCACGGCTTCTCCGTACAGGTTCTTCCACGGGATCTTCAGGGTGAGCTTATCTATCAATGCAACGACAGGCAAGAGTATAAACCCAGGAAGCCTCGGCGGTCTTACGGAGAGAGCGTTATACGCGGCACGCAGGGGTAGCAAGGAATCGCACTGCTGGGGTGGCCGCGGGCTAACGATTACACCCCAAGTCTAATAAAGCAGCATTGCGGGCGATTTTATGAAGATTTTTTTTTACAAAGGATGATACAGGGGGTCTCTGGAGCTGAACCCCGTTAATTTCAGCTCCGAGGACCCCTACTTTCCGAGATACAGACCTCCGTAGGGGGTGCCGGTAGCCGCTTTGCTCGGCTACCCTGGTTCATGTGATGGTGGCGTTCCAAAGCTCCCGCGCCCAATAGGAAGCCGCGACGTCATCAAGTTCGGCTTCTGATTAGCCGGCGAGATGCGGGAGCTTTAAACTTTGCCGAGTACTGGCGCCCCCTTTAGGAGGTCTGTATCTCCGGAAGACGGGGGCCCCCCGGAGCCGAATGAATGGGGTTCAGCGCTAGGTACATGAATGGCGCAATATAGATAAAGAGATAGATACAAACACAGCGGAGTGAAGAGTAAAACGCGT
>NC_134500.1:36442613-36480113 GCF_040206685.1 Ascaphus truei
TTATCAGTGATACAAATGTGTATTAACATATACCCTTCTAATAAACCTCTAATATTATCAGTGATACAATGTGTATTAACATATACCCTTCTAATAAACCTCTAATATTACCAGTGATACAATGTGTATTAACATATACCCTTCTAATAAACCTCTAATATTATCAGTGATACAATGTGTATTAACATATACCCTTCTAATAAACCTCTAATATTATCAGTGATACAATGTGTATTAACATATACCCTTCTAATAAACCTCTAATATTATCAGTGATACAATGTGTATTAACATATACCCTTCTAATAAACCTCTAATATTACCAGTGATACAATGTGTATTAACATATACCCTTCTAATAAACCTCTAATATTATCAGTGATACAATGTGTATTAACATATACCCTTCTAATAAACCTCTAATATTATCAGTGATACAATGTGTATTAACATATACCCTTCTAATAAACCTCTAATATTACCAGTGATACAATGTGTATTAACATATACCCTTCTAATAAACCTCTAATATTATCAGTGATACAATGTGTATTAACATATACCCTTCTAATAAACCTCTAATATTATCAGTGATACAATGTGTATTAACATATACCCTTCTAATAAACCTCTAATATTATCAGTGATACAATGTGTATTAACATATACCCTTCTAATAAACCTCTAATATTATCAGTGATACAATGTGTATTAACATATACCCTTCTAATAAACCTCTAATATTATCAGTGATACAATGTGTATTAACATATACCCTTCTAATAAACCTCTAATATTACAGTGATACAATGTGTATTAACATATACCCTTCTAATAAACCTCTAATATTATCAGTGATACAATGTGTATTAACATATACCCTTCTAATAAACCTCTAATATTATCAGTGATACAATGTGTATTAACATATACCCTTCTAATAAACCTCTAATATTATCAGTGATACAATGTGTATTAACATATACCCTTCTAATAAACCTCTAATATTATCAGTGATACAATGTGTATTAACATATACCCTTCTAATAAACCTCTAATATTACCAGTGATACAATGTGTATTAACATATACCCTTCTAATAAACCTCTAATATTATCAGTGATACAATGTGTATTAACATATACCCTTCTAATAAACCTCTAATATTATCAGTGATACAATGTGTATTAACATATACCCTTCTAATAAACCTCTAATATTATCAGTGATACAATGTGTATTAACATATACCCTTCTAATAAACCTCTAATATTACCAGTGATACAATGTGTATTAACATATACCCTTCTAATAAACCTCTAATATTACCAGTGATACAATGTGTATTAACATATACCCTTCTAATAAACCTCTAATATTATCAGTGATACAATGTGTATTAACATATACCCTTCTAATAAACCTCTAATATTATCAGTGATACAATGTGTATTAACATATACCCTTCTAATAAACCTCTAATATTACCAGTGATACAATGTGTATTAACATATACCCTTCTAATAAACCTCTAATATTATCAGTGATACAATGTGTATTAACATATACCCTTCTAATAAACCTCTAATATTATCAGTGATACAATGTGTATTAACATATACCCTTCTAATAAACCTCTAATATTATCAGTGATACAATGTGTATTAACATATACCCTTCTAATAAACCTCTAATATTATCAGTGATACAATGTGTATTAACATATACCCTTCTAATAAACCTCTAATATTATCAGTGATACAATGTGTATTAACATATACCCTTCTAATAAACCTCTAATATTATCAGTGATACAATGTGTATTAACATATACCCTTCTAATAAACCTCTAATATTACCAGTGATACAATGTGTATTAACATATACCCTTCTAATAAACCTCTAATATTACCAGTGATACAATGTGTATTAACATATACCCTTCTAATAAACCTCTAATATTACCAGTGATACAATGTGTATTAACATATACCCTTCTAATAAACCTCTAATATTATCAGTGATACAATGTGTATTAACATATACCCTTCTAATAAACCTCTAATATTACCAGTGATACAATGTGTATTAACATATACCCTTCTAATAAACCTCTAATATTACCAGTGATACAATGTGTATTAACATATACCCTTCTAATAAACCTCTAATATTATCAGTGATACAATGTGTATTAACATATACCCTTCTAATAAACCTCTAATATTATCAGTGATACAATGTGTATTAACATATACCCTTCTAATAAACCTCTAATATTACCAGTGATACAATGTGTATTAACATATACCCTTCTAATAAACCTCTAATATTATCAGTGATACAATGTGTATTAACATATACCCTTCTAATAAACCTCTAATATTATCAGTGATACAATGTGTATTAACATATACCCTTCTAATAAACCTCTAATATTACCAGTGATACAATGTGTATTAACATATACCCTTCTAATAAACCTCTAATATTATCAGTGATACAATGTGTATTAACATATACCCTTCTAATAAACCTCTAATATTATCAGTGATACAATGTGTATTAACATATACCCTTCTAATAAACCTCTAATATTATCAGTGATACAATGTGTATTAACATATACCCTTCTAATAAACCTCTAATATTATCAGTGATACAATGTGTATTAACATATACCCTTCTAATAAACCTCTAATATTACCAGTGATACAATGTGTATTAACATATACCCTTCTAATAAACCTCTAATATTACCAGTGATACAATGTGTATTAACATATACCCTTCTAATAAACCTCTAATATTATCAGTGATACAATGTGTATTAACATATACCCTTCTAATAAACCTCTAATATTATCAGTGATACAATGTGTATTAACATATACCCTTCTAATAAACCTCTAATATTACCAGTGATACAATGTGTATTAACATATACCCTTCTAATAAACCTCTAATATTACCAGTGATACAATGTGTATTAACATATACCCTTCTAATAAACCTCTAATATTATCAGTGATACAATGTGTATTAACATATACCCTTCTAATAAACCTCTAATATTAGCAGTGATACAATGTGTATTAACATATACCCTTCTAATAAACCTCTAATATTACCAGTGATACAATGTGTATTAACATATACCCTTCTAATAAACCTCTAATATTATCAGTGATACAATGTGTATTAACATATACCCTTCTAATAAACCTCTAATATTATCAGTGATACAATGTGTATTAACATATACCCTTCTAATAAACCTCTAATATTACCAGTGATACAATGTGTATTAACATATACCCTTCTAATAAACCTCTAATATTATCAGTGATACAATGTGTATTAACATATACCCTTCTAATAAACCTCTAATATTACCAGTGATACAATGTGTATTAACATATACCCTTCTAATAAACCTCTAATATTACCAGTGATACAATGTGTATTAACATATACCCTTCTAATAAACCTCTAATATTACCAGTGATACAATGTGTATTAACATATACCCTTCTAATAAACCTCTAATATTACCAGTGATACAATGTGTATTAACATATACCCTTCTAATAAACCTCTAATATTATCAGTGATTCAATGTGTATTAACATATACCCTTCTAATAAACCTCTAATATTACCAGTGATACAATGTGTATTAACATATACCCTTCTAATAAACCTCTAATATTACCAGTGATACAATGTGTATTAACATATACCCTTCTAATAAACCTCTAATATTACCAGTGATACAATGTGTATTAACATATACCCTTCTAATAAACCTCTAATATTATCAGTGATTCAATGTGTATTAACATATACCCTTCTAATAAACCTCTAATATTACCAGTGATACAATGTGTATTAACATATACCCTTCTAATAAACCTCTAATATTACCAGTGATACAATGTGTATTAACATATACCCTTCTAATAAACCTCTAATATTACCAGTGATACAATGTGTATTAACATATACCCTTTTAATTTTTACTCAACTGGTAAAACCACAAACCGTGTAATGTGATGTAGAAAGCGTCTGCTGCTATTAAACAGGGGGTGGCTCGGCACCCCCCAAACACTGAAGATAAGGAGACAAAAAACCAGCGCACAACGCAAATAGTGAAGTATGAAAGTAACAAGTGTATATTAAAATAGGGGATTAATATTCTGCGTACATCAAGGTATTAGGACATAAACATTGAGTGTGTTAAACACACAAGTTACCACTCGGCGGCCGCTCATACAGGAGTCAGGAGTGTGTTTCCCTTGGCAGGCGTCTGGGACCGCAGCTGCGATGCTTCTCCTTCCTAGGAACACCTCTGCATTCGGTCACCGTCTCTGTGGGAAACTCCCCTCTGGTCAGCTGGGCTCCAGACAGATCGAGCAATCTGCAGCCTGCAGACGCACTGGGAGGGTCCCCGGATTGGTCAGTGAGGACCTGGGTTGTTCGCAGAGCTCTCCGTTTAGTGCAGCCACAAGCAGGGGTGAACTGGCTGGCTGGGAATGAAACTCCAATATGTCGCGCTGTTGCTCCGTTGCGGGACGCTGCGGAGTGACGTCACAGTGGCGATTTCAAAAGTACACAGCAAAAGCGGAAAAAAGTCTCTAAAGTGCCCAAATTGCACACATAGGATAGAGTAGCAATAAAACACTTGGACTAATTTTATCCTACATGTTTCGTAGACACAACAACTTCATCAGGTGTGATTGCTGATCATCCTTGCACGCTACTGACCATGAGTAGATCACCTTGTCAGATCATATTGGGTCACAGCGGAGGTTGACATCTTGTGCTCTTGAAACAGCAATGATTGTCTGCTTGCTCATGAGCGCCAGCTAGGACCAGGCTGAACTAATGGGCAGCAATGGGTTAAATCTACCCAAGGTTGGACAGAAGCGAGGAGCCAACCCCTACCTAATCGTCAGGTTACCATGTTGACAAACTCGGTCAAGATGAACCGTTTTTGACCATACAGAAGTAGTTAACGCGATGCGTTGAGTTAGCACTGGCACGGTATTTAACAGTAGTACTATTGAAAATAACGGTTAAAGAGCCGACGCGCGCGTCTTTCCTTTCGTGTTACCGGGTAATGAGGTTGGCTACATATGTCCTCTTTATTTCCAGTCATGTAGTTTTGAACTTGTAATCGAGTCACTGTCTTTAGCCCGGCGTGTCTATAAGGGGGAGTGGGCCTGTAAGTCATTGAAGGTGAAGCTTGATGCCCCGAGGGTTTCATATGTCTAAATATGTTAATTCTGGTTTTCATTTATTATTCTTTATGTTGTACAGTATATAGGAAATTAAGTTTTCCCCTTAGCCCTGAAGGGGTTAAGAAAACAAGTACTAAATACCCAGTGTTTGCTGCTTTCCTGAATTTGGGCACCTTGGGCATATTTACTAAGCCATGCTAAGCTGTAAGGCACCCAACGGCGTGTTCACTTCAATGACATGGCACCACTTGGCGAATATGGTGCTTTATCTCCTTGTGATTGTGAGCTCTCATGATATTCGATTGACTTTGGTGTGTCACACACCCAGTTAATAGTGAGCTTCTCGTGTGTTTGTGTTTCCTCTCTGCGTAGGACTTCCTTAATAACTTCCAAGTGGCCAAAGAGAAGGTGAGTGTTGCCACAGCTCAGGCCGCTCAACGGGCGGCCACCAGCGTGAAGAGTCTGGCAGAGAGGAGTTTCCGGCTTCTCATGGACATCGACCTGAAAGCCCCAGTGATATACATCCCGCAGTCCTCGGTGTCCCACAACGTGATCGTGGCAGATCTGGGGCTGCTCCAAGTGCACAACGAGTTCAGCCTGGTGTCCACTACTGACCAGCAGCTTCCTCCAGTCGTAGACCTCATGTCAATCCAGCTGACCAAGTTCAAATTATCACGGTAAGAAGTGTCAGGTGGCTCCGACCCTTCCCCTTTCATGAGCTGCTGGTGTCAAACTGAGCAGGGACGCTAGTCCGTGGGTCTCGTGATGCAGAGAGACCCCATAGAATCAGAAATTTCCGAGACCCATGGACCACCCGAGTCCACCCGTCGCCATGCACAATGGCGTATAATTAGAATGACTCGGTGGTACTGGCGCGTTTTGTAGCTTTGACAGAGCATGACCCACTGAATCCGTTGCTCATACCTTTGAATTATTTCTTCCCACCTCTGGGTGATCTAGTGACTGTGAGAAAGATGGGACCCACGTCCCATCCAGTGTCTCCCTCCCACTGCCATTGTCACTCGGACACTATGCATCACACCGTTATATCTTTACAGGTAGATCATTCTGGAGCTATTGAGGCTATTCTTATTTGGCTCTACCCTCGGTTAGCTCTTGGCATTATTGAGTTGAAGATCCTTCCACCTCCAAGTCTCTTAAAATATTAATTTCTAACTCGCCTTACACACCCTGTTCTGTAGGACCGTCTTGCACTCTGGGCCTTCACAGCCAGATATTGAAATTCTCTGTCCTATAAACCTGAACCTGTCCGTGCATCGGAACCTGGCCGCAACGTGGTACCACGAGATACCCGTCATAGAAGTGAAAGGACACCTTGATACCATGAGTGTAAGTATTCATGTGAACTTGTTGTTGGGATGACAAATGTTGAGTATATTATAGACTTCTTAAATCCACTTTTAGGGCTGCAAGAGGAGCCCCTAAACATTTCCACCATTTGGCGAGCAATTTATGAAATAAATATATGTATGGGGTGGCCCAGTCAGGTTTTAAGGATATCCCTGCTTCAGCACAGATGGCTCAATCAGTGGCTCAGTCATAATGACTGACTCCAGTCCTCAAGAGCCACCAGCTGGCCAGGTTTTAGGGATATCCCTGCTTCAGCACAGGGGTCTGAAGACTGAGCCACTGATTGAGCTACCTGTGCTGAAGCAGAGATATCCTAATGAAGTGATGGTATTTAGGAAGATGTCAACTCTACTCCTCTATTGCATAGTGAGATAGCCGTGGTGTTGTTAGCAGTAGTTGGTCTGGGCCTTGGAATACATAACTTTGATGTGTGTGCGTGGTTATACTGTGTGACCTCTTCTCCCTCAGGTTGGCCTCAGCCAGGAGGATATAAGTGTGTGTGTGTGTGTGTGTGTGTGTGTGTGTGTGTGTGTGTGTGTGTGTGTGTGTACGTGGTTATACTGTGTGACCTCTTCTCCCCCAGATTGGCCTCAGCCAGGAGGATATAAGTGCGTGTGTGTGTGTGTGTGTGTGTACGTGGTTATACTGTGTTACCTCTTCTCCCCCAGATTGGCCTCAGCCAGGAGGATATAAGTGCGTGTGTGTGTGTGTGTGTGTGTGTGTGTGTGTGTGTGTACGTGGTTATACTGTGTGACCTCTTCTCCCTCAGGTTGGCCTCAGCCAGGAGGATATAAGTGTGTGTGTGTGTGTGTGTGTGTGTGTACGTGGTTATACTGTGTGACCTCTTCTCCCTCAGGTTGGCCTCAGCCAGGAGGATATAAGTGTGTGTGTGTGTGTGTGTGTGTGTGTGTGTGTGTGTGTGTGTGTGTGTGTGTGTGTGTGTGTGTGTGTGTGTGTGTGTGTGTGTGTACGTGGTTATACTGTGTGACCTCTTCTCACTCAGGTTGGCCTCAGCCAGGAGGATATAAGTGTGTGTGTGTGTGTGTGTGTGTGTGTGTGTGTGTGTGTGTGTGTGTGTGTGTGTGTGTGTGTGTGTGTGTGTGTGTGTGTATGTGGTTATACTGTGTGACCTCTTCTCCCCCAGGTTGGCCTCAGCCAGGAGGATATAAGTGTGTGTGTGTGTGTGTGTGTGTGTGTGTTTACGTGGTTATACTGTGTGACCTCTTCTCCCCCAGGTTGGCCTCAGCCAGGAGGATATAAGTGCGTGTGTGTGTGTGTGTGAGTGTGTGTGTACGTGTGTGTGTACGTGGTTATACTGTGTGACCTCTTCTCCCTCAGGTTGGCCTCAGCCAGGAGGATATAAGTGTGTGTGTGTGTGTGTGTGTGTGTACGTGGTTATACTGTGTGACCTCTTCTCCCCCAGGTTGGCCTCAGCCAGGAGGATATAAGTGTTTGTGTGTGTGTGTGTGTGTGTGTGTACGTGTGTGTGTACGTGGTTATACTGTGTGACCTCTTCTCCCCCAGGTTGGCCTCAGCCAGGAGGATATAAGTGTGCTGCTCAACGTCTTGGTGGAAAACCTTGGGGAAGCAGAAGTAAAAGCCATGAGACCACCAGCAGCAGTGGCGGAGCTCGGCGGTATGCAAATCAATGTGTACAATTAAATGTGCTCCACATCTGAGAGAACGGTCCCCCGGCACCTTCACTACACAGACGTTTATTAGCCCCTTAATCAATAAGTTTCTTATCCTTATCCTGTTTAATCCCTTACTAGGGAGTAAGATGCAATGATAAAAGGGACCAGTGGCTTATTACACCTGTTCCTCCTCGGACAAGGGGACATATGGCCTGTCGAGAAATGGTCTGACCCTCCCATCCCAGTGTGACAATGACCCGAAAGGGGCCATCAAACTCACAACATACGGTAGGGGCCTCTTCTCGTAGCTCCGAAGTGTGACAAACCGTGCCTGCTAATCTCTCAGCCCTTCTCGTTTGTCCAATCCCTGTGGAAACGGCTTTTTTGTTAGAACCGATTTCACTCCGGCTTTGCCAATCCCATCGGTTTGTCAAAAAAAATAGCCTCCAGCGCTCATTTTTTTGCCCACAGCTGCTATTCTCTTAGCTCCGTTATCAAACCGCTTCTAAAAACCCGCATTGTGTTCACACAACCTCAGGGGCGGCGAGATTGGGATCGCGAGTTCCATGCGGAGCCTGAAATCTGGGTTTGGCTGAGAACAAAACTCACCAGTCACACTGGGGATGGAGATAGATCCACCTCGGGTCATTCCGCTTCTAAAGCGCGTCCAGTCCGGGCGCTTTGCTGTTACACCGGGCGCTTTGTCATGTTTTAGATGCGGTTTAGGAGGAGCAGTTTGCAATAGAGAATAGGGTTTTCCCGCTACTTCTGAACATGCCAGACCAGGGGACTTCGCAATGACATCTTCGGAGCTACAAGTATAGGCCCCAACGCCTGACAGGGACAGAAGGGTCCAATCTCCTTCTCAATTCCTGGAGTTACAGAGGAGCGATCGTCCTTGAATGCGCGTGACAAAGCGTATTACTTTGCTAAAACCGTGTATTTCCCTGAATTGCGTGTTACAGATGCGGGCACGTCTAAGGGGCCCTTAGAAGTCCCTAAATCCATGCAGAAGGTTTTGGGCGAGATCTCAGAGACCAAGAAAGACGCATCATCGTCCGTTCCGAATCTACTGCTCCATTTCGAAATCAAAGAGGTAACATATTAATTTGTTCTTCGCATGTTCTCATTTCTTAATGATTTAGAGCTGCAGACCAAGCAATAGCCTACATGTGTTTTTTGTTTTTTTGTTTTTAATAAATTAGTTCTGTACTATGAGAAAATACTTGTAGCATTTTTTTTTAAATAACTCTGAATGACATTTTTAATCTATTATAATGTAATAAGCATTTCTTGTTTCTATAGCAACCATTTACAAAGTCAAATCCCCTTCCTCTTCTGAAACAGGCTCTGGCACACCCCTTTTTGAGCCCTGCCCTCTCTAGCAGTGCACCAATTGTACCTAGTGACTGTCTGGTCACATGATCTTCCCCCCAGCACTTTGCGTCTTTGCACTAACAGCCATTTAGTGAACCCCCGAGCCGAATCTTCGCCGATCGTTCACAGGAGAACGGATCGATCGGCAACTTCGCTAATTACTTATCATTGTGTGGATTGTATTGATGCACATATTAAAGGGGGGGGGGGAATGGCAGCTTGGACTGCTGCTTTAATGTCTAATAATGCCTAATAATGCCTCTCTTGCTCAGGTACAGTTGGGTCACATGAACATTTAAAGGATACCCACTTTAGTCTTGGATACGTACCCCTGTTCACCGCAGCCATAGAGCCTCCATACTCCTTCCCTTCCCTTTGGAAGTTCAGAGATCTAAGTGTGGCTAAGGGGAACCCCCGTGTTCAGCAGGAGGGTCGGTTCGTGCTGCCAGTGTCGGTACCACTGCTTTCTCAGGGGTGCTCCCATCCGTCTCTTTCTCCCAGGTGGTGGTCCGGCTAATGAGGCAGGTGGGAGGAGGCGGCCCCCCTCTCCACGTGCTGCACGTGTCCCAGCTCGGAGCCGAGACGAGGGTGGGGAACCACGACATGACGGCCTCCGTGTACCTCAGGAAGATCCGCATGATGTGCAACGAGTTCACGGGTACGTGAGGAGATCTCCACACTGACTTCTGCTGTCTTACTGAGTGCTGCAGTGTGCACAGCCCGGTGCACGTGGGGGCGCGCAGCCCTGTGTATGTGGGGGCGCGCAGCCCGGTGTATGTGGGGGCGCGCAGCCCGGTGCACGTGGGGGGCGCGCAGCCCGGTGCACGTGGGGGGCGCGCAGCCCTGTGTATGTGGTGGGCGCGTAGCCCGGTGCACGTGGGGGCGCGCAGCACTGTGTACGTGGGGGCACGCAGCCCTGTGTACGTGGGGGGCGCACAGCCCTGTGCACGTGGGGGGCGCGTAGCCCGGTGCACGTGGGGGGCGCGCAGCCCGGTGCACGTGGGGGGCGCGCAGCCCGGTGTACATGGTGGTAACCAGCCTCCAGGCATCTGGGGTTTGAGTTAATTTCTCTCCTCCTCACACAGGCCCCAGTGGAGGATCTCTGCGCCTTATTAATTCTTCTGACGACATTGGTGAACATCTTCTCAAAATGGAATATATAAAGGTTTGCCGGGCTTCTCTATTAAGGGGAAATGGGAAGAAAGTCCTTTACGGAATGGGGTGGTCCGTGCATGGAACAGCCTCCCTCGTTGAGAGAGGCCTCTGCATCATTTTCTAACCCTCTGGTGGGAAGAACAGACCCAATGGGTGATTTCTCCCATATTTCTCTGTTGCCCGGATGTGGGATGGGCAGACGGCTTGGACCTTTCTTATGTAATTTTTCAGTGGGAAAGTCACTATGCCATCTGGGGTTCACTTAAAAGACCCCTTTTTATCTGGGTGACCCTGCAGTGTATAGGACGAACTAGATGGCCCACCCACAGGTCCCTTCTTGTCTGTCTGTGTTACCCTGCAGTGGAAGAGACAGACTGGATGGCCCACCCACAGGTCCCTTCTTGTCTGTGTTACCCTGCAGTGGAAGAGACAGGCTGGATGGCCCACCCACAGGTCCCTTCTTGTCTGTGTGACCCTGCAGTGGAAGAGACAGGCTGGATGGCCCACCCACAGGCCCCTTCTTGTCTGTGTGACCCTGCAGTGGAAGAGACAGGCTGGATGGCCCACCCACAGGCCCCTTCTTGTCTGTGTGACCCTGCAGTGGAAGAGACAGGCTGGATGGCCCACCCACAGGCCCCTTCTTGTCTCTCTGTGACCCTGCAGTGGAAGAGGCTGGATGGTCCATAGCCCTGTCTTGTCTCTGTGTCACTGAGCTGTAGGAGGAGGTATAGACTAGATGGGATCTTCTTTCTCTGCCATTTCACTGTGGGATGAACGCATCTGATCTCAGGATAAGGTGCTGCTCGTTAATTTAGTTTGTATCCTTATTTTCTGGACAGGCCGACAGAGACGGACCAGATTTTCAAACCATTCACCACAATACAGAGCAGACTCTGCGTGTAAGTAGAACATAAATCTATGTTAACAGGTTGTGTGTCCGAGTCGTCTTCTGCTTCCCTTCTTATTCTTCATTGTGTTGGAAGAGGATACTGCTTCGTGGCTTGTCCCGCTAGCAAAACGGGGGTTAACATTCAGAAACCAATAATATATTGGAAACGCCACTTTGAGGTTGGTTGCCAACATAAAAGCCTGTATCCCCTTATAAAAGGTCTTCGCTCCGATGATCTGATTGTCCTGAAAGCTGGGAATCCCATGTAACCGTCTCCTCCCCTCCCATTATTCCCCGCAGGTTTCCTTATCCACGTTGGACCTGGTCCTGCACACTCAGGCTTTGCTCTCCCTAATGGACTTTCTCTCGTCTGCCGTCCCATCGCGTGACGTGGGCGTCGCTGATAGAGCGCGGGTCTCCAAGTCCCGAGCAGAGGAGCAGAAAAGCACCGCCCCAAGAGCAGGTACTGCGCAGCGAACTCCTTGTGCCGGCAGACACGCAATGTCACGCTATGTCACGCTATGTCACGCTGACGTACATGATACACGTATGAGGGACATCTCAAACTTTCACTGCCATTCGTTGTGTCGACAGAACATTTCTCAGGGAGACAGTAGAGGATGATTACATTTCTATACTTGGGGGGTAAATTGTATATAATCCGCGTGGGAGTTTATGCGCCCAAAATACCCATTTACGTTTATAGGGATTGTCTAAAAAAACACTGATTTGGACTAAATAGCACGTGGGCGGTGTCACGATGGACACAACTATTATCAACACATTTATGTTTTGGGTTTAGATTGAGCATACAAGTTGGTCAAAATAAATTGTCATTTATTTCCTTACTAGACAGACACGACAACCTTAGAATACACTTAATAAAAACACTTACTGAACAGAGAAACAGGATATAATGTCCAGAAAGGTGCAAAGCACCAGAAGATTGTCTTTTAAAATGTAGTCCTTTTGCAAGGGCTCAAATTGCCAGCCCAATCCTTCTGTGAATGTGCAAAGTCTTTTCTGGTCCGTTGGGGTCTGATAGATACCCCCAGCAATCACAGAGTCCTGCAGAGTTCTGTTCTTGGTTCCGATGTGATAAGACTCTTTGCGTCCCAGAAGCGTGATGGAAGTTCGCTCACATTGTAGAATGAAAAACGGAAGACAATGGGGATAGCCTGGGCGGCATGTATATAGGGTTTGAGGGCCTATCTCCAACATATCCACCCAATCCCCCTCGTGGGAATGTTCTCGTTCCCCAATCCCCTACTTGCCCACAGTTTAGAGAGTGGGCACTCTAGGGATTTCCTGTTCACACAGAGTCTGTGCGACAACGCCACCTTGGCTACTTAGCATAGGTGCACTCCCCTCTTTACCTGGCCCCTCTCAGGCTGGAAGGGAAACTCAGGGTGTGAGCTAGCTCAGATGGTCAACAGGATTTCATATTTAGCATCCATCCTGGCCAATTTACATATCCTGACTCTGGGGCTTTCATATGCAAAACTTCCTGTGACTCTCAGGTGTTCGCCCAGCATGTTACCTTTGAAGCTTGCATAGGAAAGTGACCCAGTTCATCAAAACATTTGGTTCTTGTGTGCATTTTAATGACAGGAGAAAAAAAAAAACTTCCTCCTGCTTGTCCCTTTTAAAACCTGCAGCAAAATTACCCTTTATTGAACATACATGTTCCCCTTATCTCACAATTATATTTTTCATTTCTGTGTGCTTGGGATGTTACACGGAGGGTGCACACCAAAAATCAGGGTGCTGGCTCACACCGTTCCTAAATTAGCAGTCTTAATGGAACGGCCCCTGTTATTCAGCACTGCAGGTAGAGACTAGCCTGCGAAAAGGGGACAACAATGCATAGAGGGGGAAATGGTACATGGGAACAGCATATGAAATTAACCCCTTCACCCCCAATACGATTTAGGATTAACCAGCCGAGCATACTGCCTTTATTATTGCGCTGATTAATCCTATTATCGTCACAGGCGGGTAACGCCAGTCCTTCAGGGCCATCAACAGATCAGGATAGCTCAATCAAGGACTGCCCCCCATTGTGCTGAAGCAGGGATATCCTGAGAAGTATCCTGTTGGTGGCCCTTGAGGACTGGAGTTGCCCGCCCCTGATATAGAATGTACCCCTTAGTATGGGAGAGGATCCCCGACACACAGTATCAGTACTGCACCGACACACTTTATTCGAGCAAATACCCAGTATGTACCTGGCAGATACCTGGAATGCGCCGCTCCTCACCTCTGACAAGCCCCGTTGCGTTTGCCTTCCCAGCCTGGGTTCATGCCTGGCTGACGGGCGGCTGATCTGTTAAATGATAATGATTAGGATTTAATAGGCTGCAATGCTTCGCGTGTCTACCAGATGGCATAAATTCATGAATTGTAATGCATTATATATATATATACTGTGCAGTTTTGCAGCCAGCGGGAATAAAATGCTTCAATCCCTGCTTGGAAAATACCTCAATGCACTCGGGCAGAAAACAGTCACAAACCTCAATACACCCGGGTATACCCGATTTCGTGGGACTAGCCGAGCTCGAATAAAGTGTGTCGCCAGTGTATGTGTTCCAGATCTAGAATTGTGTTAAAGTGAAATGATACCCAGGAATTTGGGGGGGGAGGGGCGTTCTGGGCGCTCATCATGTCAGGAAAGAACCAGTTGTGTTGTGTTTCAGCGCCCGGCAGCACCAGCCGGGAAGATGCTTTCGACTTGAAACTTTCGGCCAAGCTAAACGCCTTCAACATTATTGTGTGTGATGAGAAGTGTAACATTGCAGACATTAAGATACAAGGTAAGAGGAGCTGCGACTTCAGCGCACGCCTTACCTCTCTGGTAGGTTTACCGCATCGCCACTGGGTATCTCCAAATGAAACAATACGTGCGTCTCCGTGTATCCGTTTCCTGGGTTTCTTCTCCTCTTTCTTACCTTTTCTCCTTCTTTTTTGCCTTCCTACTTCACTCTTTCCTTTTTCTTCTCCTCTCTTTCTTTGCGTTCCTTTCTTTTTCATGACATATTTTGATGATGATAACCCCCCCCCCCCTTACCTGTTCTCCGGCAACTTCTGATGTCACAATGTCATGTGACGCAGCATCATTTGACACCTCGATGCGATGGCGTCTCCAGAAGCCGCCGGAGACAAGGTAAGGGATCTTACAGAGGCCTCACGTGCGCTCCCTGCCATTTAATTTAAATGCTTCGGGGAAGAACGTGGGGCCTCTGTAAGCACTGCGCACTCCCCTCCCTCCCTCCCCCCCCAGAAAATGTTGCACCCCCTACTCCAAAACAATCCATAGTTTGGCAAGTATCGTAGCCATACTGTACACACAAAATCAGCCTAGGCAGAGGTATCGGGGGGGTATGGAAGTATATCTATGGGCTGAGCTATGTAATACAGCGCAGCATATTCATGGAAGTCAGAGGAAGTCATTTCTTTTCTCCTGAATATTACGCTCTCTTTCAGTGAGAGATGGGATCTGCCCCATCCTAACGTGAACCCCTATACACGGCTCTCCGGGGCAGCGATTCCCTTCCCTATTGTCTGATTGTGTTAGTTACACTTATTGCATCAGAATTCCCTGTACTATATCGTCTCTCTTGTAACACGCCGAGTACACTGCGGGCGCTGTATAAAGATATATACATACAGGCAGTCCTCGGCTATCCAACGGAATCCGTTCTGGAAGTAGCGCTGGATAGTGAAACCGTTGTAAAGTGAGTCCCATGTTAATCAGTGGCGGTGAGCGTCGGATAACGCATTCAGGCGTCGGATAACGCATTCAGGCGTCGGATACCGCATTCAGGCGTCGGATAACGCATTCAGGCGTCGGATAACGCATTCAGGCGTCGGATAACGCATTCCGGCGTCGGATAACGCATTCCGGTGTCGGATAACGCATTCCGGCGTCGGATAACGCATTCAGGCGTCGGATAACGCATTCCGGCGTCGGATAACGCATCCCGGCGTCGGATAACGCATCCCGGCGTCGGATAACGCATTCCGGCGTCGGATAACGCATTCAGGCGTCGGATAACGCATTCAGGCGTCGGATAACGCATTCAGGCGTCGGATAACGCATTCAGGCGTCGGATAACGCATTCAGGCGTCGGATAACGCATTCAGGCGTCGGATAACGCAATCCGGCGTCGGATAACGCATTCAGGCGTCGGATAACGCATTCCGGCGTCGGATAACGCATTCCGGGTTCGGATAACGCATTCCTGCGTCGGCTAACGCATTCAGGCGTCGGATAACGCAATCCGGCGTCGGATAACGCATTCAGGCGTCGGATAACGCATTCCGGCGTCGGATAACGCATTCAGGCGTCGGATAACGCATTCTGGCGTCGGATAACGCATTCAGGCGTCGGATAACGCATTCCGGCGTCGGATAACGCATTCAGGCGTCGGATAACGCATTTCGGCGTCGGAAAACGGCCCTTGGGGTTGCATTGTAAAGCGTTGGATTTGCCATTCGTTGTAAAGTGAAACGTTGGATAACGAGGACTACCTGTACATATCCACATGGCATCCAGGCGCCAAGTCATGTTTTCTGAGTGATGCGCCTCCCTGAGACGCCATTCACGTGAGCGGCCTGCGAGGAATTGTCCGTTGCGAGGTGGTGTCTCGTTTTGGTAAATGTTTTTTTGCCCGGTGTCACGTATTTCTACGCGCGCAGGTATGGACGCCTCTGCGGCCGTGCAGGCCAGGCAGACGGACGTGTTCGCACGCCTCCGAGACATCATTGTCACAGACGTGGACCCCAAAACCATTCACCAGAAGGTAAAGTGTCACCGGTCCTGTCAGTGTTTGCTTTAAGCTGTGCGCTCCACTTGTGCGTTTCCTTTATATACAAATCCAACTTTGCTTTCATGTTTAATCTCTCGCCGTTCCATAAACAGTAAGATATTTTATTTTTAAGGATTTTTAAAAATGGCCGTCACGATGTCTGTTTTGCAAATACTGCTGTGTATGCTACTTTGCAGCAACAGTTTATTAGCAGCGCAGACACCTCAGTCTAGGTGGGGGCACACATTTCAATACGATTAGTATTATCAATATTACATTTCTATGCCAAGGAGCAGCTCAGCGAGTAAAGACAAGGCCTCTGTAACAATAGCACTGAGTTTGCAGCAGGGGAACCTGGCTCTATTTCCGGCACCAGCTCCTTGTGACCTTGGGCAAGTCATGTTATCATCCTGCGCCTCAGTCACCAAAATAGAGTGTAAGCTCTCAGGGGCAGGGACTGTCTGTAAGGTTCCTAGGTTCTGCGTACTGCGCGCAGTGCTGTAACTGGGAGAAAAGTGCTATATGAAATAGTTATTATTATTAAGGTGCTATGCTTGATGAGTAACCATGAATACGCTGCATATTATGATTGGGAAGACTAAATCTAATAATAAACAGTAAACAATAAATAGTGCTGTTTTGTGTTTGATCCAGCGCTGCAATGTATGCAGCGGTAAAGGTAGAATTGTCGAGATACAAGTCTGATCTGCAGAGCTTACAATCGAACGCCTGGTTTCTGAGACACTGGGAGAAAGAGGGCCATACAGCAAGGCCCATCTTTTCGGCGATCCGCTGATACGGCGGTACCGAGAAGGGGGTCGCCATGCCTGTGCATGCGCAGAACAGGGATATCCGAGGGCGCGCATGCGCAGAACAGGTGGTTGCTGAGGGTGCGCACGTGCAGAAGGGGGAATGACCGGTTTGCGCATGCGCACACGCTGAAAATCGCCGGTTCCGCTTTCCGGCGATTTTTGCTGTGCGGCGGGCCCTTAGAACAGAACCCACCGCATGCCCGGGGCCCTCCTGTATCTGCTATATGGTGCTATGCCAACAAGGCACCTTCTTCTCAAATGTCAGCCTTGCAAAGGTCACAAAGAGCTGGTGGTGGTATTCGAACCTGCTTCAACTGAGGCGATAAATCTCTATCCCGCACCTTCTGCGGTAGGTTGGGGTTATAAAGACAATACCCATCCCCGTGATTAGTTACCTCCCTTGTGGTGTGTGTTTAAGGGACCTGATGCTCTATATCATGTTACTACAATAACATCCTCCTTCTGGGTTCCCTCCAGGCCGTTTTCATTGTGGGAGAGGAGGTTTTCAGCTTCCACATGTCTCTGTACCCAGACGCCACAGAGGCAGCCGCCTACACGGACATGTCCAAGGTGGACGGCAAGATGTCGCTTAAAGTGGGCTGCATTCACATTGTGTATCTACACAAATTTCTCCTGTCTCTTCTGGTGCGTATCTCCTTCACTTCGACACAGTATCTGCCCTACGACCAAGGTGGCCAACGCTGGGATCATACGAACCAACGTGGGAAAGTTGGGGGAAAAATGAGAACGATGTCCTTGTAGGGTTCCTTTTGAAAGATAAATATGGACCATCCTCAATGTGTAGCCCCCATTATATCCACACAGAGAGTCGGACATATTTTCTAAGTGATGCTACCATTCATGTAGAAGGGCCGAAAGATGTCTTAGAGGATGTCATGAGGGCGGCGTTCAGTGGCCGTCACGAGGGCAGGAGTCAGTGGGCGTCCTTGAGGCCAGGAGCCAGTGGGCATCATGAGGGTGGTCACACTGGTGGCACCTCTGACCTCCCCTTTCTGTTCTCGGGAAACTTTGAATATGATGGAAATAGGACATGTCTCCTTTTGGACCTGACGTCGGGGGCGGCGTTTTGACCATGTGATCACTACACAAGAAGTGCCAGAAGGCCTGTGACACTTTGGTGCAACAGACTTTCCGGCACTGTAACGGTTAATATTCTGGGGTGAGAGAGAGGTTTTCATTTCCATCGGTTTTAATATCTCCCTCTCAGAACTTCCTGAATAATTTCCAAGCGGCCAAGGAGGCCTTAAGCACTGCGACGGCCCAGGCGGCAGAGAAGGCTGCGTCCAGCATGAAAGACTTTGCTCAGAAGAGCTTCCGCCTTTCCATGGACATTGACCTGAAGGCCCCCGTCATCATCATCCCGCAGTCCTCCATATCCACCAACGCCATCATAGCAGATCTGGGTTTGATTCGGGTCCAGAACAGGTTCTCCTTGGTTCCCGGAGTGAGCTGTCCCCTTCCACCAGTCATCGACAAGATGGACATCCAACTGACACAGCTACAGTTATCAAGGTATGGCCAGATCACTGATGTCCTGCTTCCAAACACTTCTAATCATCCTGTCTGTGCAACAATGCGAGACCCTGAGCAACGTCAAGTATTTGGTTACTTTACACTCTACATTGTAGACAGCAGGCTTAGCAATAGTGTCCAAAGTCATGCAGTAGCTGCAAACGGGCAGTGGATGGAAAGGAAGTAAACATAATTATGCCCCTTTACAAAGCATTAGTAAGACCTCACCTTAAATATGGAGTACAATTTTGGGCACCATTCCTAAGAAAAGACATTATGGAACTAGAGAGAGTGCAGAGAAGAGCCACCAAATTAATAAAGGGGATGGACATTCTAACTTATGAGGAGAGGCTAGCTAAATTAGATTTATTTACATTAGAAAAGAGGCGTCTAAGAGGGGATATGATAACTATATACAAATATATTCAGGGACAATACAAGGAGCTTTCAGAAGAACTATTCATCCCACGGGCAGTACAAAGGACTCTGGGCCATCCCTTAAGGTTGGAGGAAAGTCGATTTCACCAGCAACAAAGAAAAGGGTTCTTTACAGTAAGGGCAGTTACAGTGTGGGATTCATTACCCATGGATACTGTGATGACAGATACAATAGATTTGTTCAAAAAAAGGTTGGACATCGTTTTAGAAAGGAAAGGTATACAGGGATATACCAAATAAGTAAACATGGGAAGGATGTTGATCCAGGGATTAATTTGATTCGATAGTGTGTTTATGTATATAGGATACGAGGGCTTGAGTTCAGTCACAACACAACACGTGTAAGGGCTTACACACAATCACAATAACATGTGTAAGAGCTTACACACAATAACATACTGTAACATGTATAAGGCCTTACACACAGTCACAACACAACATGTGTAAGGGTTTCTACAGATGTCGGAATTGGGAAAACCAATTAGATAAACAATGTTTGGTAGCTAGTAAAATAAGTCAGCCAAAGACCATGCTTGTTTTCAAAGCAGGGGATATTAAACGTAAACCAATGTGTGTGTTTGTCTGTGTGTGTGTGTGTGTGTGTGTGTGTGTGTGTGTGTGTGTGTGTGTGTGTGTGTGTGTGTGTGTGTGTGTGTGTGTGTATATCATTTATTTATTTTTTAAATTTTTATTTATATATTTTGCTTCAGTTTTGACTACTCCTTTCTATAATGGGATGTATCAATTCTGGGAGATGAGGTTTTTTTAAATTAATTTTTTTAGACCCATCTTCACCCCCTTCTCACAGCCCTCCAAGTCAGAACCGCAGTGGTGCTCCCTCTGACCGTGACACAGAGTTCCTGTTTCTTTCCAGGTCCATTCTACAGAGCGGTTCTGCCCAGCCAGAGCTGAATATTCTGCAGCCCGTCAACCTGCTGGTTTCCGTGCAGAGAAACCTCTCGGCGGCCTGGTATTCGCAGATCCCAGCCATGGAAATCGTGGGAGACTTGAAGCCCATGCAGGTAGGATTCCACCGCAGGTGGGAGAGCCAACGCCTCCGCAGTACAAACGCAATATAAATACACATGTACGAGGAGTATCTCAATCGATTTTAACATGATGCCGCCTTTCCCGTCACTGGGCGTGCCTCTGTTAAAGGACGTCGTTGATTAACCCTTGTGTACGTCTTTCTGTGATGAAGTGAAGCTTTGCGTTGATGTTTGTAGATTGCGTTGAGCCAGGATGACCTTACCGTCCTGATGAGTGTCCTCTTGGAGAATCTGGCCGAGTCGCCGTCACTGCCAAGCGCCGGCCTAACCTCCGATGCTGTTGAGAGGGTTAAAAAGGAGACGCTTCGGAACGAGTCTGCCCACTTGAAAGGTAGCAGATGATCTCATGTGAAAGGGCCGTGTGGGGATAATGATCTGTACCACCTTCTCCCTTCTTTCCTAGTTCGGTCTACAGCTAAAACCTGCCCTTACTCTTTCTCACCTTTACTGCAACCTTCTTGTAACTGTCTCCAGCAATCACCTGAAAGTGCTTCATTTAGACTCTTCACCCACTGCCCCCCCCCCCTCTTTAAATGAGCAGATGGTCCCCCCAAAAAACATTTTACGTAGGTTAGGAAGCCGAGGGTCCCCGGAGTTGAGCCGTGTTGATTTCAGCACCCGCTGCTCTGCGAGATACTTGTCTCCGTAGGAGGTGTCGGTAACCATTTTAAATGTCCCGGTCACGCTGGCCAATGCGAAGCCGCAAGGGATGATGTTGCAGCTTCCTGCTTTAAGTCCGCCATTTCGATAGCCCCTTCTCAGCCCAGCCGGAGATGCTACATGTGCCGCCTACGGACGTCAGCATCTCGGCAAGCAGGGGGTCCTCGGAGCTGAAATTAACGCGGTTCAACTCCGGAGACCCCCTGCATCCGTCCTATAACTGCTTCAGCACAGGTGGCTCAGTCAGTGGCTCAGTTGAAGCACCTGATTCAGCACAGGTCGCTCAATCAGTGGCTCAGTCTCCAACTGATTCACTGAGTGGCCTGTGCTGAAGCTGGGATATACTGGAAATCCGACATGGTTGGGGGGTGGGGGGTCTGGGGGACTGGAGTTGAGAGCCCTGATTTGGTGATGGATGATGCCGAAGTGTCCTGTGTTTGTAGTGGGATAGTCATGGACATGATGGGTTTTTGCAGACAGAGAAGCTGCCGCCTCGGGGGGCAGCACAGGAGCGGAGGAGCCCGCCGTAACCCTGAAGTTCGATTTCCACTTTGAATCCCTCTCTATTGTACTGTACAGGAACGACAGCAGTAAGGTGCGTGTACATAGCACAGCCGACACTATGTACAAGAAGTGAGCGTCTGCTTCTAAAGTGTGCGCCGCGTCTGCATGAATGTCTGCCTGATTCTGTGTATGTGGACATAGAGGATAGGGGTCTGTATATATAGAGATAGATAAGTGTGTGTTTGTGTGTGTGTGTGTGTGTGTGTGTGTGTGTGTGTGTGTGTGTGTGTGTGTGTGTGTGTGTATATATATATATAGATAGATAGATACGTGTGTGTGTGTGTGTGTGTGTGTGTGTATATATATATATATATATATATATGTGTGTGTATATGTGTATATATATATATATATGTGTGTATATATATATGTGTAGGTATGTGTGTGTATGTATAGATAGGTGTGTGTTTATATAGAGATCGATAGATAAGTGTGTGTATGTATATTTACATATATATATATATATATATATATATGTACACACACACACGTGTATGGATATACTGTAGATATAAAGGGAGGGAGTGTTTTCTGGCTCTCCCCCCCCTCCCCATCCTCAAGCTCACTGGTTTCTCCCCCTCGCGCTTGCTAGGCTCTCTTCCACCCCCTCGCTGGTTTCTCCCCCTCCCCTCTCGCTTGCTAGGCTCTCTTCCCCACCCCTCGCTGGTTTCTCCCCCTCCCCTCGCTAGGCTCTCTTCCCCCCCCTCGCTGGTTTCTCCCCCTCCCCTCGCGCTTGCTAGGCTCTCTTCCCCCCCCTCGCTGGTTTCTCCCCCTCCCCTCGCGCTTGCTAGGCTCTCTTCCCCCCCTCGCTGGTTCTCCCCCTCCCCTCGCGCTTGCTAGGCTCTCTTCCCCCCCTCGCTGGTTCTCCCCCTCGCGCTTGCTAGGCTCTCTTCCCCCCCCTCGCTGGTTCTCCCCCTCCCCTCGCGCTTGCTAGGCTCTCTTCCCCCCCTCGCTGGTTCTCCCCCTCCCCTCGCGCTTGCTAGGCTCTCTTCCCCCCCCCTCGCTGGTTCTCCCCCTCCCCTCGCGCTTGCTAGGCTCTCTTCCCCCCCTCGCTGGTTCTCCCCTCACGCTTGCTAGGCTCTCTTCCCCCCCCTCGCTGGTTTCTCCCCCTCCCATCGCGCTTGCTAGGCTCTCTTCCCCCCCCTCGCTGGTTCTCCCCCTTCCCTCGCGCTTGCTAGGCTCTCTTCCCCCCCCTCGCTGGTTCTCCCCCTCCCCTCGCGCTTGCTAGGCTCTCTCCCCCCCCTCGCTGGTTCTCCCCCACCCCCCGCGCTTACTAGGCTCTCTTCCCCCCCTCGCTGGTTTCTCCCCCTCCCCTCGCGCTTGCTGGGCTCTCTTTCCCCCCCCCCTCGCTGGTTCTCCCCCTCCCCTCGCGCTTGCTAGGCTCTCTTCCCCCCCCCCTCACTGGTTTCTCCCCCTCCCCTCGCGCTTGCTAGGCTCTCTTCCCCCCCTCGCTGGTTCTCCCCCTCGCGCTTGCTAGGCTCTCTTCTCCCCCCTCGCTGGTTCTCCCCCTCCCCTCGCGCTTGCTAGGCTCTCTTTCCCCCCTCGCTGGTTGTCCCCCTCCCCTCGCGCTTGCTAGGCTCTCTTCCCCCCCTCGCTGGTTCTCCCCCTCCCCTCACGCTTGCTAGGCTCTCTTCCCCCCCCTCGCTGGTTTCTCCCCCTCCCCTCGCGCTTGCTAGGCTCTCTTCCCCCCCCTCGCTGGTTTCTCCCCCTCCCCTCGCGCTTGCTAGGCTCTCTTCCCCCCCTCGCTGGTTCTCCCCCTCCCCTCGCGCTTGCTAGGCTCTTTTCCCCCCCTCGCTGGTTCTCCCCCTCGCGCTTGCTAGGCTCTCTTCCCCCCCCTCGCTGGTTCTCCCCCTCCCCTCGCGCTTGCTAGGCTCTCTTCCCCCCCTCGCTGGTTCTCCCCCTCCCCTCGCACTTGCTAGGCTCTCTTCCCCCCCCCTCGCTGGTTCTCCCCCTCCCCTCGCGCTTGCTAGGCTCTCTTCCCCCCCTCGCTGGTTCTCCCCTCACGCTTGCTAGGCTCTCTTCCCCCCCCTCGCTGGTTTCTCCCCCTCCCATCGCGCTTGCTAGGCTCTCTTCCCCCCCCTCGCTGGTTCTCCCCCTTCCCTCGCGCTTTCTAGGCTCTCTTCCCCCCCCTCGCTGGTTCTCCCCCTCCCCTCGCGCTTGCTAGGCTCTCTCCCCCCCCTCGCTGGTTCTCCCCCACCCCCCGCGCTTACTAGGCTCTCTTCCCCCCCTCGCTGGTTTCTCCCCCTCCCCTCGCGCTTGCTGGGCTCTCTTTCCCCCCCCCCTCGCTGGTTCTCCCCCTCCCCTCGCGCTTGCTAGGCTCTCTTCCCCCCCCCTCGCTGGTTTCTCCCCCTCCCCTCGCGCTTGCTAGGCTCTCTTCCCCCCCTCGCTGGTTCTCCCCCTCGCGCTTGCTAGGCTCTCTTCTCCCCCCTCGCTGGTTCTCCCCCTCCCCTCGCGCTTGCTAGGCTCTCTTT
Organism: Ascaphus truei; assembly: GCF_040206685.1. Classification (NCBI taxonomy): domain Eukaryota; kingdom Metazoa; phylum Chordata; class Amphibia; order Anura; family Ascaphidae; genus Ascaphus; species Ascaphus truei. Next base: position 36,466,620 of record NC_134500.1, read on the forward strand.
CCCCCCTCGCTGGTTCTCCCCCTCCCCTCGCGCTTGCTAGGCTCTCTTCCCCCCCTCGCTGGTTCTCCCCCTCCCCTCACGCTTGCTAGGCTCTCTTCCCCCCCCTCGCTGGTTCTCCCCCTCCCCCGTGCTTGCTAAGCTCTCTTCCCCCCCCTCACTGGTTTCTCCCCCTCCCCCCGCGCTTGCTAGGCTCTCTTCCCCCCCCTCACTGGTTTCTTCCCCTCCCCTTGCGCTTGCTAGGCTCTCTTCCCCCCCTCGCTGGTTCTCCCCCTTCTCTCGCGCTTGCTAGGCTCTCTTCCCCCCCCTCACTGGTTCTCCCCCTCCCCCCGCGCTTGCTGGGCTCTCTCCCCCCCCCCTCGCTGGTTCTCCCCCTCGCTCACCGTTTCCTCGCCGTGTCACAGGTTGCAGACTCTTCGTGGCTGCGCAGTAACCGCCTGCGGCTGGGGGAGATGAGGCTGCGTCTTCTCACCTCCTCGGGCCGAATGTTCGCAAACAGCTCCATGGACGTCTCCACCCATCTCCAGACCTGCACCCTGGATGACCTCCGGGAAGGGGTCACCAAGGCCACATCCAGGTAGGGGAACTACGGAACCAATAAACTGCGTCTCTGCATCTCTGCCCCTGTGTCTCTGCATCTCTGCCCCTCTGCATCTCTGCCCCTCTGCATCTCTGCCCCTGCATCTCTGCATCTCTGCCCTTCTGCCCCTCTGCCCCTCTGCATCTCTGCCCCTGCATCTCTGCATCTCTGCCCCTCTGCATCTCTGCCCCTCTGCATCTCTGCCCCTGCATCTCTGCATCTCTGCCCCTGCATCTCTGCATCTCTGCCCCTCTGCATCTCTGTCCCTCTGCATCTCTGCATCTCTGCATCTCTGCATCTCTGCCCCTGCATCTCTGCCCCTCTGCATCTCTGTCCCCCTGCATCTCTGCATCTCTGCCCCTCTGCATCTCTGTCCCTCTGCATCTCTGCCCCTCTGCATCTCTGTCCCCCTGCATCTCTGCCCCTGCATCTCTGCCCCTCTGCATCTCTGTCCCCCTGCATCTCTGCCCCTGCATCTCTGCCCCTCTGCATCTCTGTCCCCCTGCATCTCTGCCCCTCTGCATCTCTGTCCCTCTGCATCTCTGCATCTCTGCATCTCTGCCCCTCTGCATCTCTGTCCCCCTGCATCTCTGCCCCTGCATCTCTGCCCCTCTGCATCTCTGTCCCTCTGCATCTCTGCATCTCTGCATCTCTGTCCCCCTGCATCTCTGCCCCTGCATCTCTGCCCCTGCATCTCTGTCCCTCTGCATCTCTGCATCTCTGCCCCTCTGCATCTCTGCCCCTCTGCATCTCTGTCCCCCTGCATCTCTGCCCCTCTGCATCTCTGTCCCTCTGCATCTCTGCATCTCTGCCCCTCTGCATCTCTGTCCCCCTGCATCTCTGCCCCTGCATCTCTGCCCCTGCATCTCTGCCCCTCTGCATCTCTGTCCCCCTGCATCTCTGCCCCTGCATCTCTGCCCCTCTGCATCTCTGTCCCCCTGCATCTCTGCATCTCTGCATCTCTGCCCCTGCATCTCTGCCCCTGCATCTCTGCCCCTCTGCATCTCTGTCCCCCTGCATCTCTGCCCCTCTGCATCTTTGCCCCTCTGCATCGCTGCCCCAGCGTCTCTGCATCTCTGTCCCTCTGCATCTCTGTCCCTCTGCATCTCTGCATCTCTGTCCCTCTGCATCTCTGCCCCTCTGCATCTCTGTCCCCCTGCATCTCTGCCCCTGCATCTCTGTCCCCCTGCATCTCTGTCCCCCTGCATCTCTGCCCCTGCATCTCTGCCCCTGCATCTCTGCCCCTCTGCATCTCTGTCCCTCTGCATCTCTGCCCCTGCGTCTCTGCATCTCTGCCCCTGCGTCTCTGCATCTCTGCCCCTGCGTCTCTGCATCTCTACCCCTGCGTCTCTGCATTTCTGTCCCTGCGTCTCTGCCCCCCTGCATCTCTGCCCCTCTGCATCTCTGTCCCTCTGCATCTCTGTCCCCCTGCGTCTCTGTCCCCCTGCGTCTCTGTCCCCCTGCGTCTCTGTCCCCCTGCGTCTCTGTCCCCCTGCGTCTCTGTCCCCCTGCGTCTCTGTCCCCCTGCGTCTCTGTCCCCCTGCATCTCTGCCCCTCTGCGTCTCTGTCCCCCTGCGTCTCTGTCCCTCTGCCCCTCTGCATCTCTGTCCCTCTGCATCTCTGCCCCTCTGCATCTCTGTCCCCCTGCATCTCTGCCCCTCTGCATCTCTGTCCCCCTGCATCTCTGCATCTCTGCATCTCTGCCCCTGCATCTCTGCCCCTCTGCATCTCTGTCCCCCTGCATCTCTGCATCTCTGCCCCTCTGCATCTCTGTCCCTCTGCATCTCTGTCCCTCTGCATCTCTGCCCCTCTGCATCTCTGTCCCCCTGCATCTCTGCCCCTCTGCATCTCTGTCCCCCTGCATCTCTGCATCTCTGCCCCTGCATCTCTGCCCCTGCATCTCTGCCCCTGCATCTCTGCCCCTCTGCATCTCTGTCCCCCTGCATCTCTGCCCCTCTGCATCTTTGCCCCTCTGCATCTCTGCCCCAGCGTCTCTGCATCTCTGTCCCTCTGCATCTCTGTCCCTCTGCATCTCTGCATCTCTGTCCCTCTGCATCTCTGTCCCTCTGCATCTCTGCCCCTCTGCATCTCTGTCCCCCTGCATCTCTGCCCCTGCATCTCTGCCCCTCTGCATCTCTGTCCCCCTGCATCTCTGCCCCTGCATCTCTGCCCCTGCATCTCTGCCCCTCTGCATCTCTGTCCCTCTGCATCTCTGCCCCTGCGTCTCTGCATCTCTGCCCCTGCGTCTCTGCATCTCTGCCCCTGCGTCTCTGCATCTCTACCCCTGCGTCTCTGCATTTCTGTCCCTGCGTCTCTGCCCCCCTGCATCTCTGCCCCTCTGCATCTCTGCCCCTCTGCATCTCTGCCCCTCTGCGTCTCTGTCCCCCTGCGTCTCTGTCCCCCTGCGTCTCTGTCCCCCTGCGTCTCTGTCCCCCTGCGTCTCTGTCCCCCTGCGTCTCTGTCCCCCTGCATCTCTGCCCCTCTGCGTCTCTGTCCCCCTGCGTCTCTGTCCCTCTGCATCTCTGTCCCCCTGCGTCTCTGTCCCCCTGCGTCTCTGTCCCCCTGCGTCTCTGTCCCCCTGCGTCTCTGTCCCCCTGCGTCTCTGTCCCCCTGCATCTCTGCCCCTCTGCGTCTCTGTCCCCCTGCGTCTCTGTCCCTCTGCCCCTCTGCATCTCTGTCCCTCTGCATCTCTGCCCCTCTGCATCTCTGTCCCCCTGCATCTCTGCCCCTCTGCATCTCTGTCCCCCTGCATCTCTGCATCTCTGCATCTCTGCCCCTGCATCTCTGCCCCTCTGCATCTCTGTCCCCCTGCATCTCTGCATCTCTGCCCCTCTGCATCTCTGTCCCTCTGCATCTCTGCCCCTCTGCATCTCTGTCCCCCTGCATCTCTGCCCCTCTGCATCTCTGTCCCCCTGCATCTCTGCATCTCTGCCCCTGCATCTCTGCCCCTGCATCTCTGCCCCTCTGCATCTCTGTCCCTCTGCATCTCTGCCCCTGCGTCTCTGCATCTCTGCCCCTGCGTCTCTGCATCTCTGCCCCTGCGTCTCTGCATCTCTACCCCTGCGTCTCTGCATTTCTGTCCCTGCGTCTCTGCCCCCCTGCATCTCTGCCCCTCTGCATCTCTGCCCCTCTGCATCTCTGCCCCTCTGCATCTCTGTCCCCCTGCGTCTCTGTCCCCCTGCGTCTCTGTCCCCCTGCGTCTCTGTCCCCCTGCGTCTCTGTCCCCCTGCGTCTCTGTCCCCCTGCATCTCTGCCCCTCTGCGTCTCTGTCCCCCTGCGTCTCTGTCCCTCTGCATCTCTGTCCCCCTGCATCTCTGCCCCCCTGCATCTCTGTCCCCCTGCGTCTCTGTCCCCCTGCGTCTCTGTCCCCCTGCGTCTCTGTCCCCATGCGTCTCTGTCCCCCTGCGTCTCTGTCCCCCTGCGTCTCTGTCCCCCTGCGTCTCTGCCCCTCTGCATCTCTGCCCCTCTGCATCTCTGCCCCTCTGCATCTCTGTCCCCCTGCATCTCTGTCCCCCTGCATCTCTGTCCCCCTGCATCTCTGCCCCTCTGCATCTCTGTCCCCCTGCGTCTCTGTCCCTCTGCATCTCTGTCCCCCTGCATCTCTGTCCCCCTGCGTCTCTGTCCCCTGCGCATACACACACGCGCATACACACACGCGCATACACACACGCACATACACACACGCGCATACACACACGCGCATACACACACGCGCATACAACGTAAAAAGCAGCTCCATATTGCAAATAGATTAGCAATTAGGACAGATAGTAACAGGCACTCCAGGACGTGTTAAAAAGTGACAAATATTCATTACAAAAGGTCACTGTTTGGACTCTCCGAGGAGCCTGGAAAAGGAGAGCCCAAACGTCACTTTTTGTAGTAAATATTTGTCACCGGCATCTCTCCCACGCTCCCTGTCACATGCTTACACGTGACTGTAACTGCTGCCGATGTCCCTGTGCGGGACGTCACCTTTTATACACCATTATAATGAAGTGGCCGCGTCTTTCATACCGGAAAGCACACGTTCTGTTTCCTGGTCAACCAACCCGCGTGACACCGGTGTGACATTACAGTAATTAGTGACACGGATACATCCCGTGCTAATCTCTGTTGTCAGACAGGCACACGGTGTCGGATTTAATTAGGTCTTCTCGAGAACAGAATGACCGTCGCGCTGTGAAACCTAATAACCCTTTTCCGCGAACGCTTCACTACCCGGCAAGCCACGTGACTCCATCATAACGCGGCTCAGCCTGGTACCTGCAGCGCTATCTCTGAGCGGGGTAGTCAGGGGGCTGTGTATTTTACAAACGGGCCAATGGTTTCATATAGAAGGTTTGCAGGCACTCAGCATCCCTGTCCCAAAGAGCTTACATTCTTTGTAATGCCTGAGGCACAGGGACATAAAGGCCCTTACACAAGGTCGCAGGGACATAAAGGCACTTGCACAAGGTCGCAGGGACATAAAGGCACTTACACAAGGTCGCAGGGACATAAAGGCACTTACACAAGGTCGCAGGGACATAAAGGCACTTGCACAAGGTCGCAGGGACATAAAGGCACTTGCACAAGGTCGCAGGGACATAAAGGCACTTACACAAGGTCGCAGGGACATAAAGGCACTTACACAAGGTCGCAGGGACATAAAGGCACTTGCACAAGGTCGCAGGGACATAAAGGCACTTGCACAAGGTCGCAGGGACATAAAGGCACTTACACAAGGTCGCAGGGACATAAAGGCACTTGCACAAGGTCGCAGGGACATAAAGGCACTTACACAAGGTCGCAGGGACATAAAGGCACTTACACAAGGTCGCAGGGACATAAAGGCACTTGCACAAGGTCGCAGGGACATAAAGGGACTTGCACAAGGTCGCAGGGACATAAAGGCACTTACACAAGGTCGCAGGGACATAAAGGCACTTGCACAAGGTCACAGGGACATAAAGGGACTTGCACAAGGTCAGTGATATAGTCACTTACACAAGGTCACACTTTGTCCCCAACAGAGGATATTAATGTTATTTTGTCACCTCAGCTTTTGATATAGTAGTGATATTCCATATTGCTTTATTTTGCAGGCTGCTCCCTTTCATGGTGAAGGAGGGGGCTGCGTTTGCCCTCTCCCGTCCAGGCGCTGCAGTTACTGATCTCCGTTATAATGAGTTCTCTTTATGGATGAGTGCTATAAACCTCCTGTGAGAGAGGAGTGTGTGCTCTAGGGAGGTACATCATGCCATGTATGCTGCACTGTGCCTAGAACGCAACAGGCCTAATGAGTCCCTGCGCCAAAGAGCTAACAATCTAAATGTTTTTTTGTAAACGTTTTGAAGTCAGACGACCTTTTGCCATTTATTGGGGAGCAGTGGGGACCTGGGATGTTGGGGTGCGCCCTTGTGATGTCTCAGGGATCCCTTTGGGACGGGCACCTGTGGCGTGGTGGCCCGTCTCTGGCATGAAATCAACATGGCGCCCTGGGTTCATTCCAAGCCACAGCTTATTAGATGTGTCGTTCTTGTTTATCAGAATGATTGACCACAAAGACGGCTCCAGTGAGCACGCCATGATCAACATCAACTACAAGCAGAGCACCAGCGAGCGATTGGTGGAGGCCATCCTGGACAAGCTGTACGTCTGCGCCAGCGTGGAGTTCCTGATGACCGTGGCAGATTTCTTCGTCCAGGCCATGCCGCAGAGTCCGGCTACGTCCGAGGAGAAACCCACGCAGAGCCAGCCGCGGCAAACCACCCCGACAAAGACCAAGGCAGAGAGAGGTGCGGAAAGGGTCGTTCTCCGCTGCGGAGTCACTTATGGGGAAACAAAAAGGAAGGGTGGTGTGTGTGTGTGTGTGTGTGTGTGTGTGTCTGTGTGTGTGTGTGTGTGTGTGTGTCTGTGTCTGTGTGTCTTTGTGTGTCTTTGTGTGTCTTTGTGTGTCTTTGTGTGTGTGTGTCTTTGTGTGTGTGTGTCTTTGTGTGTGTGTGTCTTTGTGTGTGTGTCTTTGTGTCTCTGTCTGTCTGTGTGTGTGTCTGTGTGTGTCTTTGTGTGTGTGTTTCTGTGAGTGGGCGGTGTGGGTGTGTGTTTTGTAGCAAGAAAGCGTGTGGGGGGAAAAGTATGTGTGTGTTTTAACTTTTCAGTAAATAAAAGGTGTGTCTGTTTCTGTGCTTTTGATAGACAGGTAGATTTATTATCGTTATTTCTGTGTGTATACACGTGTGTGCATGAATGTATTTGTGTGTAAAAATATAGAGATTTTATGGATGTTTTGGGGTATGTAGTTAAATAGATATTAGTGTATATTAAGAGAGATTTATGTGTGTGTCAATGGACACACAGACACATAAAATCATTGATTATAGTGGCGCTCTGCTGAGTCTGGAATACTGCCGGATGCAGTGACTGTAGAAAGATTAGGAGTAAGGACAGGTAGTAACAGGCACTCCAGGACATGTTAAAAAAGTGACAAAAGGTCACATTTTGGGCTCTCCAAGGAGCCTGGAAAAGGAGAGCCCAAACGTTCACTTTTTGTAGTAAATATTTGTCACCGGCATCTCTCCCACGCTCGGTGTCACATGCTTACACGTGACTGTAACTGCTGCCGATGTCCCTGTGCGGGACGTCACCTTTTATACACCATTATAATGAAGTGGCCGCGTCTTTCATACCGGAAAGCACGCGTTCTGTTTCCTGGTCAACCAACCCACGTGACACCGGTGTGACATTACAGTAATTAGTGACACGGATACATCCCGTGCTAATCTCTGTTGTCAGAAAGGCACACGGTGTCGGATTTAATTAGGTCTTCTCGAGAACAGAATGACCATCGGGTTGTGAAACCTAATAACCCTTTTCCGTGAACGCTTCACTGCCCGGCAAGCAACGTGACTCCATCATAACGCGGCTCAGCCTGGTACCTGCAGCGCTATCTCTGAGCCGGGTAGTCAGGGGGCTGTGTATTTTACAAACGGGCCAATGGTTTAATATGGAAGGTTTGCAGGCACTCGGCATCCCTGTCCCAAAGAGCTTGCAGTCGGATTTGTGATGCCCTAAAACCTCCTGTAAGATAGGAGAGTGCGATCTAAGGACGTACTTCTATGCACTGTACACAGGACGCCTAAAGAGTCCCTTCCCCAAAGAGCTAACACTCTAATTGTTTGTAGTGCATGAGGCGCTGTAAAGGGGACTTGGCACTGGGTTTAGCACCTCGTCTCTCCTCCCTGCGATTTGAAGGAGTAAATATTGTCCTGTCGCAGAGGAAATGAGTAATTCAGAAAACAAACACTGGCCATCAACCGCTCCGCACGGCAAACAGAGCAGGGGATGGGACACGTCTCTTCCCAGCGTGGGGGGCGTATACGCCCGCCGTACTGAACACCATGTGCTGCTATAAATTACAGCAAAATATCCGGGTGAGGGAGAAGGATCTTGCATTGTGTGCACTCATCCGTAACCCTCTCACTGCCAGCAGGACCCGGGGGAAAGTGGTGTCATGTACAAGCCACGTAGCAGTGTATGCTGGAAGTGCTGTATCTTCATCATTCGATTTGTTTAATGGCCCTTTAATTGTAGCCCTTAAAACCCCAACACCGACGCGTGTGAAGTTGCTCAGCTCGACAGCGCCTCCTAACGAAGGGGGAAATGCAGTTTGCGTTGCGTAATAAATGCAGCGATTGCTGGGCTTTAAGACTGTCAGACCTAGGCTGCCAATCGATCTGTTCTCCCGTGATCGATCGGCGGAGATTCGGGCTCACGTTATGGCCGCCTACTTCAAGAAGGTGCTGCGCCTATGGAAATGGCTGGTATAGCAACCCAAGGAAGCTTAATACATTAAAACTCATTAAAAATCCCATAAAGATTATGGGGGGGGGGGGAGAGAAATGCAGCAAGTTTTATCCAATACTACACCACTGATTTATTTAAACACACACACACTATACGGGAGGATTGTGAATGTATTTCACCTGCTGTTCTTGAACCATCAATCCTCTTTGCAATGAGGGGGGAGAGACTGGCTTTATTTAAGAAAGGAAAGGCACAGAGACACAATCGGAAGAAGTGAAAGCATTAGGCTAGGGCAGGGTTGTTACCGGGTTGTTACAGGGTTGTTACCGGGTTGTGACGGGGTTGTTACCGGGTTGTTACAGGATTAGGATTGGGTTGGGACGTTCTGTGTTTTGACGCGTGAGCTGTAATCTCTGAATGTGTCGCTGGCTACATTTATTTACCACTATCTGGGTTAATCTGACTTGTTTATCAGCATCGTTACATTTAACCCCTTCCTTGGCAATGCGTTTCGGGATCCGTTGCCAGCGGTGGCGTTTAAAAATACTCTCTTGTAAACCACCATGTATGTAATCTAAAGCGATTGCGTGTCGGTAACCAAGAACCCGTGTCCGTCTCTGTGCTTAGAACCCGTGTCCGTCTCTGTGCTTAGAACCCGTGTCCGTCTCTGTGCTTAGAACGCGTGTCCGTCTCTGTGCTTAGAACCCGTGTCCGTCTCTGTGCTTAGAACCCGTGTCCGTCTCTGTGCTTAGAACCCATGTCCGTCTCTGTGCTTAGAACCCGTGTCCGTCTCTGTGCTTAGAACCCGTGTCCTTCTCTATGCTTAGAACCCGTGTCCGTCTCTGTGCTTAGAACCCGTGTCCGTCTCTGTGCTTAGAACCCGTGTCTGTCTTTATGCTTAGAACCCGTGTCCGTCTCTGTGCTTAGAACCCGTGTCCGTCTCTGTGCTTAGAACCCGTGTCCATCTCTATGCTTAGAACCCGTGGCCCAGCAGGGCTTCAAAGTGAAAGCCGTGATCATGAACCCCGAAATCGTCTTCGTGGCCAGCCTCTCGAAAGCCGACGCCCCGGCCCTGGCCGTCTCGTTCCAGTGCAACTACACCCTTGCCAAGACCGGTGGCACGCAGGCCATGAAGGCCGACCTGAAGGAGTTAAAGGTTCTCGCCTGCCCGTTCCTGAGAGAGTTACGGGGGAGTAACGTCACTACGGTACGGAGAGCTGTGTTGGATGTGTTCTGTTACTGGATGAGTACCCTGCTCCTGTGTATTGCAGATATCTCATTTTAGGGGCAATCCTTCCAGATTCCTGAAAAACCAGCATTGTGAGACCAACTGAAGGCAGAAATACGGGTTTCATTTATTCTAATCGTTTATCACAGGATTGAAGCGGGCGGGGGTGTCTCCGGTGCAGAACCGCGTTGATTTCAGCCCTGAGTTACAGGCCCCGGTATGGGGGCCGGTATCGCCTATGCGTTTAAATGTCCCAGTCACGTGACGCGGGAGATTTAAACAATGTAGGGAGATACCGGCACCCCATAACGGGGCCTGTAACTTGGGAAGCAGGGGATTCTCGGGGCTGAACCGCGTTCATGTCCGCTTGGGGGAACCACCTGCTTCCCGTGGTACCTACCTCTGTGCAGTTTACGCTGGCCAGTAGGGAGCCACAGCCTATGACGTCACGGCTTCCTATTTGCCTGCGGGACATTTAAATGCCGCCATTATGTTAGGCACACAGTTCCCTGGCTGCAGGGATACCGGCGCCCCCTTCAGAGGGAAGTATCTCTGTAAGCAGGGGGTCCCCGAGGCAGGGGACTCCTCCATCAAACCTGTAATAACAAAAAGGAAACCAGTATTAACGGTCATTAAAAAAATAAATAATAGTTTGGCCTGTGAGTGGGGGTGGGGGGGGAGGGAGAAAGTGTCACAATCATGTGTGTTCTCCGCCTCAAACCCACCCTGTCCCTCTTGGAGCCAACAAAGATAATTATTTATCTGTCTTAAGTAAAGGTCATTTAGTCCTATTCTTTGGCCAAAGCATTTTAAACTTGTAACCACATCCTGGTACGGCCCAGCTGCAGGTCCTAACGCTGCCTGCAAACACTCGTTACTCGTTACTCGTTACTCGTTACTCGTTACTCGTGTGTCACAAGACCTGATGCGCCTGGGAATGAGCAGTCTATGAAAACACTTCTCTCTGCATCAGAGAGGGGATGAGTGTTTGCAGGCAGTGCTGGGGCCTGCAAAACGGACATATACATTGGCGTGGTTACGGGCACAACATGGTCAGTGTGAGGTTGGTTTATACTTGCATTGCAATATTTGCAAAACCTACCCAGCCTAGAAACACTGCAAAGCAAGTATAAACCAACCTCACACTGATGATACCCATCAAGGTTGAAACATGTCTGTGAGTGGTTTGACTGGCTTTGCTAGTTCCATTATGTGCTTAAAAGCTGTGTGAACAGCGTTGCATTTGCTTATATGGGCTCTATGTGAATGGATATTCCAGGCAAAAGGTGACACATGGTGTGCTCATTTGCATGTCATTTCCCAGAATCCCTTGCAGTGGGAGCACTGTATGCTGGGGATAATGGTGAAAGGCAGGGTGCAGACCTGTCTAAGACATGTGAATGTGCTCACAAGTGATATTCTTTATTGGCTACATGCTAACGGTGGAGGTTTTCTGTCGCCTTTTTCACCCACCATAACTTAAAATGCATGTGAGTGTTTTTATTTTTTTTTAATAAATCAATCACCCACCAGATTGAGTTTCTTAAATATGTTGCAGCCATTGGTGTATTTTGCACCTTTGACCCATTCACTGCCCGTTTGTTTTTGCGTTTGCACGTAACCATGCCTATGCCTTTAAAGATCTGTTACCCCGTGTAACGCCCCCTCTCTGAATAGGTATTACAGCCCTGCTCGCTGCTGCTGGAGAGCAAGTCCGACTGTGCGGGCGGGCAGAGTGGCAGCCTCACCCTGGAAGAAGTCGTTATAAAGGTGAGTGCCAACGGCATCCGAAGTACCGACCGGATAAATAGCGTTCGGCGCGCGGGAAAAAGACACTTGTGAGGTATTGAGAGCGCCTGTAGCGCTTCACAGAGAGGGCAGTGGATCTGTGGAAGCGCGAACCAATGGAGGGGGTAGAAGCGGATACAGTAAGGCAGGGGCTTCCCAACTCCAGCCCTCAAACCCCCCCCCTCCCCCCAATAGTCTTTCCTCGTGAGTTGTATGCTGTATATCAGGGCGGCCAACTCCAGTCCCAAGGGCCACCAACAGGGTCAGGTTTTAAGGATATCCCTGCTTCAGCACGGGTGGCTCAATCAGTGGCTCACATGTGCTGTGGCTGATTGAGCCACCTGTGCTGACGCAGGGATATCTTTAAAAGCCTGACCTGTTGGTGGCCCTTGGGGACTGGTGTTGGCCGCCCTGCCGTAAGGCAATGTAATACTGCTTGGGATAGAAGGAAGGCCGCCCTAAAATATGAAATAAACCCAAGGATCGGGTCTGAGGTTTTCCAGTAGAACCGGAAATGGGCCAAGTGGTTCTGTTCTGTTGTGACGTTGTGTTTCCGAGGTGAAGGTGGAGATTCTTCTTGCGAGAAGTCCCACGATGGACGGTAACTGCGCTATTTAACGGGAGACCCCACGGTTTCCAAGATACTCACCGGGGAAGAAGAGATTTGCTGCCACATTTCAGTCCAATAGGAAGCCGCAGCGTCATCGGTTGTGTCTTCCTATTGGATGGGCCGTTTAAATCCTCTTTAAAAACCAGGTGCTGGTATTTTCCCTGGAGAGGAAGTCGGAGACCGCAGGCTACACCCGGGATTAAAAAAAAGGTTAGGGGGAGGTGGTTAGGGGGCATTGTGGCTTTAAATCCTATTTTGTTTGTTCATAATTACAATGACAACTCACAAGCTGCTGTAAGTAATATTATATACACCGGGTACGCTTGGCAACAAATTCTAGACCAGGTTCTCGGCATAATTTATTATCGCCAGAAAACATGTCACCACCAGATTTACTTCCCCACAAAAACGCCTCCCGTCCCCCCTAAAAAACAATGCATGATGATAACTGCATAGGGTGTTCCCATTAGTAAGTCAGGGAATGTAGATGGAGCCACCAGGAGATGTGTGTAGAAATAAGGGATCTGGGGAAGGCGGCTGTGATGGACGTCCGGATTTAGTTTACCTGAACCTTCGCACGTTTTTTGGTTCCTTGTAGATCTCCCCAATCATTCTGAACACGGTGCTGACCATCATGGCAGCCTTGAAGCCCAAGCCCAAGGAGGACGAGGGGAAGGAGGCTCTGAGCGAACACTGGAACATATGGGATGTGAGGTCCACGGACAGCTGCAACAACTGGTTCTTGGGGGTGGACTCGGCCAACGAGGCCTCGGAGTGCTTCCAGAGCAAGGAGCTCACGGAGAAGTCTGAGAGCTTCGATATAGAAGTGAAGACGGTGCAGGTGACACTGGAGTGTGGGCTGGGACATCGGACTGTGCCCATGCTCTTGGTGGAGTCCACGTTTGCAGGAACAATGAAGAACTGGACGTCGCTCATGACCGTGGCAGCCGACACCACACTAGAGGTACGTAAAGGGGACTACAGGAGTGTCACAACAAAGCTACTGATTGAAACCCACCTTGTGGGACCCTTACCTAAAAGGGATTTGACACAACACAGTCGATATTGCGTTGGCTTAGTTTTAGAAATAACATGGTTCAGTGGGAAGAAGAATAGAGACTTGCGATCGTAACTCACCGATGCCTTCAATATACCGATCTTCAGTTCCATGATGTCACCTAATCCCATTCAGATATCGAGGTGGCAGGTTTTATGAATGACTACTGTGGGGGGGAGGGGGGGTTGGCGGTGGCACCCGTGTGAGGGGGGGCTATGAATATTCGTTCTGATACAGCAGGTGCATCTTTTTTCCCAGGTTCACTATTACAACGAGAACTTCGCCGTGTGGGAGCCTCTCATTGAGCGAGTGGAGAGTGGCAAACGTCGTTGGAATCTGAAGCTTGAGGTACGAAGATGTGTCCCTCGCGCGTTTTACTGCTGTGATCCCGCGCGCTTTACTGCTGTGTCCGGAGAGAGCAATGCCGGTGGATGTTGCCGGCCAGCAGT
>NC_134500.1:36485113-36578558 GCF_040206685.1 Ascaphus truei
CGCAGCGCCGCTCTGCGATATTACCCGCGCACCGCCGCTCTGCGATATTACCCGCGCAGCGCCGCTCTGCGATATTACCCGCGCACCGCCGCTCTGCGATATTACCCGAGAACGTGTGCGTCTTTCAGATCAAGAACCATTTCTCCGTCCCGTTTACCATCTATAAGTTTGTGGCAAACGCCAAACTGCTGGAGCCTATCGGGGTGGCCAAACAAGACGAGGAGTTCCACGTACCCCTGGATTCTTACAGGTACCTTTGCACCAGCTGCTTCTGGATCGGTACAGTTATTTATATTACATAACCGGTTACATACAGGTGAGGACAGACGTGCACAAAGAGAGAGAGGGGTTGAGGGCCCTGATCCTGAGAGCTTACACTCTATCGAGAATGAGGGACAGTGTTGAAACAAGAAGCTGCGGTGGCTGCACATTGTAGGATGGAGCTTGTCCCAGTCAGACAGCTGATCCCATTAAGGTTTGGGGGGGCGAGGGGGAGGGGAGATGTTAGGGTGGAGATTGGTCCGGCCACAAAGCTTGTCCTAATAGGGTTGTAGGGGGGTGGGAAAAGACTTGGGTTTGAGAGCAGGGTGTGCTATGCTGAGCAATGCATACTGTTCATTGCAGTTACAATAATTACATTCATTACCCATGGAGACTGTGATGGCAGATACAATAGATTTGTTCAAAAAAAAGGTTGGACATCTTTTTAGAAAGGAAAGGTATACAGGGATATACCAAATAAGTATACATGGGAAGGATGTTGATCCAGGGATTAATCCGATTGCCAATTCTTGGAGTCAAGGAGGAATTTATTTTTCCGTAATGAGATATCATTGGATGACAGGACACTGGGGTTTTGTGTTTGCCTTCCTCTGGATCAATAAGTAAGTATAGATATAGGATAAAGTATCTGTCGTCTAAATTTAGCATAGGTTGAACCTGATCTACACATGTCTTTTTTCAACCCCATCTACTGTTTGTATGTATAGCTTGATTTATATAGCGCCAACAGTGTACTCGGCGCTTCACAAAGACAATACAGCACAGGGAATTATAATAACACAATAAGGGCAGCAAAGTCAGACAATAGGAAAGGAAATCCCTGCCCCGGAGAGCTTGCAATCTAAGTGGTGCGTTGGGAGACTTGCAGATACAGCAGGTGAGGGAATACGTGCAGGACATGGCTGTGCTTGGGCACAATGGGTGGTTGGAGTGGCTGTGTGGGACAGGAGCCGGGAGTGCCGGCTGTTGGGAGGCTTCCTTTGCGATGTGAGTTTTAAGGTTGGCCGGTATTACATTAGATGGGTTAACACCATTAGCAGGGGAAGAGGTGTCAGGGAGGCGTGGGCGAGAGCAGGCGTGTATATGTCTGGGTGCAGGATTAGGAGAGAGATCCCCAGCTGCAAGAAGTAGAGAGAGAGGAGGCGAGTAAAGGATTTGTGGGGGTGCTTTTATTGAGGGGTGTAGAAAGTTGTTGGGAAAGGGGTGTGTAAATAGAGGTGCAGTGTATGGGCATAAACATTGGTGGAGGGGAGCTGCAATGAAGAAATGTGAATAGGAGGGGAGTGGGGAAGTTGTTGAGGAGAGAAGTTTACAAATGAGTGAGAAAACAGCAAACGGGGAAGGCAAAATGAGAGGCCGGGAGAGAGAGAGGAGGAGAGAGTTCCCGGGTATTGGAGGAGTAGGGGTTGGAAGAGAAGGTGTTACATCAGGCCTGGGAGGGCATAATGAGAGGCCGGGAGAGAGGCAGGAGGATAGAGTTCCCGTGTATTGGAGGAGTAGGGGTTGGAAGAGAAGGCGTTATATCAGGCCTGGGAGGGCAGTGTAGCACTGAAGATTAAGCAGCAGCTTAGATACTGAGTCTATAGATGTGTACAAATTGTCAGAGCAGAAAGTGAAGTTCTTACAGTTGCCGGGTGGTTGAGGACAGATCTTCTTGTATTCTTCACTTCTAATTCCAGACACTTACATGTGACACTTAAGATGTTACACAGCCTAGATAGACCGACTTAAATACTCTAAACAGATTAACGTGCGTAACGCTGTGCGTAACTATCTAGGATGCTCCTTTTCAGGAGTCCATTACTCTTGGGGTTTAGTCTCCTCCTAAACAAGTAATGGCGTTAGTCGCACGCCAAGCTTAACATGTTGGCTGCCAGAGAACCCTGCAACTCATTTTGTGTCTGCACACCATCAGGTGCCAGCTGTTCCTAAAGCCAGCGGGTGTGCTGGAGGGTCAGTTCAAAGTGTCCACCAGCTACATCACGTGGAAGGAGATGCTGCACAGGAGCAGCGAGGTGAGGTGCACACTGCAGTGTCCAGCCTCCGAGGTCAGCTTCCTGC
Organism: Ascaphus truei; assembly: GCF_040206685.1. Taxonomy (NCBI): domain Eukaryota; kingdom Metazoa; phylum Chordata; class Amphibia; order Anura; family Ascaphidae; genus Ascaphus; species Ascaphus truei. Next base: position 36,487,457 of record NC_134500.1, read on the forward strand.
CCCTGGTGGTCAACTGCACAGCGGTGCCTGACCAGATCAACTTCATCGCAAGCCACGGGGAGAAGGACTGGGATCCAGCGTACATCATCCACCTGTTCCCCTCACTGACCATCAGGAACCTTCTACCCTACTCGATCAGATACCTGCTGGAGGTACTGTAACCAGGCTTCACTCGGCTGTTAGGGACCCTAAGCTGTGTGGTAATACTGTGTTAGAGAGGGCATGTTTAATGTGTCCGTAGCAGTCGGACGTTCTGTGCATGGTTCAAAGCATTTCCTACCCAAGTCCATCTTATGATATTTTTTCCCAACCTTCGTTTTCCAAACCTCTATTTCCCGGGACTATTGTGAACCAGAATATGCTGGGGCCAGAATTAGAAATCGGGGACTGGATCTTGTGGACAATACTTGGGGAGGATGTCCATCATACCAGAGACCGCAGACTGGGCCACTCGGGACCCTCCAGGCATGAGGCTGTTGCTATGGCAAAAGACGGACTCTGCCCTGTGATTTGTCTAATTTTGGGCAGCCACCCAGCTCCGGGTTCGCATATTCTAGTTTAGATCTCCCCCAAGAAAATCTGGGTTGAGTGCAAACATTGAAAGGTATCAACTGTGTGTTTAATGTACCAAAAAAGGAACAAATGTATAATACAGTAAGTAATGAAGCTAAACCCTCCCAAGTGATGGACGCACCATGGGTCTCTCTGTGTGCCGCCATGTTCTGTGTCCTGCATCTCTCTGCTGTCCGGCTGTCACCTCCTGTGATGGACGTTGCGGGTCCCTGTGTGTGCTGCCATGTTCTGTGTCCTGCGTCTCTCTGCTGTCCGGCTGTCACCTCCTGTGATGGACGTCACGGGTCCCTGTGTGTGCCGCCATGTTCTGTGTTCTGCGTCTCTCTGCTGTCCGGCTGTCACCTCCTGTGATGGACGTCGCGGGTCCCTGTGTGTGCCGCCATGTTCTGTGTTCTGCGTCTCTCTGCTGTCCGGCTGTCACCTCCTGTGATGGACGTCACGGGTCCCTGTGTGTGCCGCCATGTTCTGTGTCCTGCGTCTCTCTGCTGTCCGGCTGTCACCTCCTGTGATGGACGTCACGGGTCCCTATGTGTGCCGCCATGTTCTGTGTTCTGCGTCTCTCTGCTGTCCGGCTGTCACCTCCTGTGAGGTTATTCCTGGCTCTGCCGGTGATGGGGACCCTTAGGTGACAGCAGGACGGGGGGTTGAATACACGGGGATATTAATATAAAGTTCCTATGTCAGGCGGAGTTTCTTTATCAGCGACGTGTCCCCAGTGTTACAAGTATCTGCTCAATTTGGGACCTTGTATCTTCCTGACATCTAATTGGTCTTTGCTCTCGTTGCATTTCAGGGGACAGCAGAAGCCCATGAGCTGGCAGAGGGGAGCTCCTCTGAAGTCTTGAACTCCCGAATCGGTGGCGAGATCATGGAGCTCGTCCTGATCAAGTACCAGGGCAGGAACTGGAACGGGCACTTCCGGGTGCACGAGGGCCTCCCCGAATTCTTCCCCGTCTGCTTCACCGCCGACTCCTCAGACCTGATGACGGTGGACCTCTCCCTGCATGTGCGCCGCGTGGGGAACCGCATGGTGCTGTCCGTGTTCAGCCCGTACTGGATCATCAACAAGACGTCGCGTGTCCTGCAGTACCGGGCTGAGGACATCCACGTGAAGCACCCAGCCGACTACAGGGACGTTATCCTCTTCGCGTTCAAGAGGAAAAACATCTTCAGCAATAACAAGGTACGTCTGGCAGCGAACCGCGGCCTTATAAAGGCAGTGTATGGGCGGTCTAGGACATTTGGAGGCGGCCGTTTTGCCGCAACCAACTAACCGTCGGTGTTTAGCCGCTGCTCACCTCGCCACCGGGACATTCGACCGCCGTCCGCAACTCTTCTAAGGGAAGTCCTTACCGCTTACACTAAAACCCCCTAATCTTAACCCCCAATACAAACGCTGCCCCCTACCCTCAAAACCGTAACCCCCTACCCTCAAAACCATAACCCCATACCCTCAAAACCGTAACCCCCTACTCTCAAAACCGTAACCCCCTACTCTCAAAACCGTAACCCCCTACTCTCAAAACCGTAACCCCCTACTCTCAAAACCGTAACCCCCTACTCTCAAAACCGTATCCCCTACCCTCGAAACCTGAAGCCCCTGCCCTCGAAACCTGAAGCCCCTACCCTAAAATCCCCTACCCTAACCGCTAAAGCTACTAAACCACCCTACCCTAAAACTTACCCCCTACCCTAAAACTTACCCCCTACCCTAAAACTTACCCCCTACCCTAAAACTTACCTTCTCGTTGAAGCGGACGGCGACAGTGGGATCCCCCTGCAGCTAAACAACGGCAGGGAGTTAGACGCGGCGGGACGTCCACGAATAAATGTCCCAACCCGCTTTTCTGGGATCTGCAATACCGTTGGGTTTTAGCGTCAATGCTAAGCTTTCTCTGTGATGGCGGTTCCAGTATCTTTCTTATTCTGTATAATAAGGGATGTCCTCTCTTGACGCGCAATGCGCTGATGACCCTCTTGAAGCAAAAGGGTTACAAAGGGGCCTCATTCTCCTGCATTCAAGTCCAAGCCTTGCAGGAACTTCTGCACTCGCCCAACCAATGTCTCGATCGCCTTTGCAGGAACAAGTTCAGTGGTGTCGGTAGGGAGAGAAGCAGTGCCCCGCTGCTCAGCATCACATGGCAAAGTCTGGTGAAGGGGTTATCCCCAAAACGTTGTCTTATTCTGCTTTTAAATGTAATATTTGTTTTGGATGCCTGTGTCGGGGACACCTTTGTTGGGTGTGGAGGAGAACCTCGGACTTCTCTGCAGTCGCACAGCTTTTAATGGCCCTCTCTCCGCTGTTGGGTAGAGTGAAGGTTCTGTCGTGGAATGTCCTTTCATGCCTTGGAACAGGCGTGGCCAACTCCAGTCCTTAAGGGCCACCGAAGACAGTCGAAGACAGAGCCACTGATTGAGCTTCCTGTGCTGAAGCTGGGATATCTTTCAAACCTGACCTGTTGGTGGCCCTTGAGGACTGGAGTTGGTCAATGGCTGAAGCAGGGATATCCCTAATACCTGGCCTGTTAGTGACCCTTTAGGACTGGCGTTGGCCGCCCGGCTTCAGAATGACTGCTTTCTTCCCTGCACAGATCCAGCTGTGTATCTCCACAAGCCTGTGGTCCCCCGGGTTCTCGATGGATACAGTCGGGAGTTACGGATGCGTGAAATGCCCCGCCGGTAAAATGGAGTATCTGGTGAGCTTAATACGAGAATAAGACGGAAAAGGCAACATATATAAAGTATAATTATCTATCGTAGTACTTCTTTCTATCCAAGTAAGACGGTGGCCCATATGTACTTAGACACTGGAAGACCACTCATGGCCCATTCAAGGCCGTGTCTTGGCCCCGTTGAGTAAGCAGGGCCCCGTGTCTCGCTGCAGTGTCCGTGACATGTTTGTCCCTGTTTTGCCAGGTTGGAGTGAACATTACAATGAGCAGCTTTAACCTGAGCCGCATCGTCACGCTGACTCCGTTCTACACTCTGGTGAACAAGTGTGAGCTGGAACTGGAGGTCGGGGAGATCGCAGCGGACGGCTCTATGCCGACCAAGAAATGGCATTACATCTCCTCCTCCGAGGTACGGAGACCGCGTCAGAAAGCATGTCCAGGCTCCCGGGAGGAATCCATGGGTGCTCATTCCAACGCATTCATTTCTATACAGAGCTCTGTAAAATAATAACCCCAGGAGCTCGCCATCTAGTGGTCAGGAACGGAAGCACAGTGAGAATTGTATGATTCACACTTCCAAGTATCAACGGTTACGTCTCACTGCTCGAGTGAACACATTAATAGCGCACACTGCTAATGACCAATTAGCAAAGAAGTGTTGAGGAATGCATATGATTTGTGACCTCATTCCAGGGCAAGGAATTAATTTGTATGGAGGGGATTGAAGTTACATGGGGATTTACTTGATTCCTGTAGATTCCCTCTCTCTCGTTGACATCTCTCTAGAACCATTTACATAGTAATTACTTTATTTCATATGGCGCTTTTTCTACCAATGGGATTAAATATCTATATATGGCGTCCCACCAGAAACGCGCCCGCTCAGGTTATACATCGGTGGGAAGGTCTCCGCAGAAGGTACATGGTTGGGTTTGCTTCAATGCCCTACATTTTGGCCCCCAGACTGTTTCGGGGTCCCCCCTCACACCCCTGGGCCGTGTTTATTCCATGTCCCCGCCCTTCCACTAGTCATTGAAATAACGGCAAAGTTTACCATATAAAACAAGTACGTTAATTACCGTTACAGCCGGAGATTCCTACCACTTAATGTTCCACCCCGAGCCAGTGTCCCGGCAGTGTTACAATGTCATGACTTTATTTCACATAGCTTGTCCAGGGTAGGAAGGGAGCGACGATATCAGGGATACACCAAAAAAATAAAAAACATATAATAGTGCAATATATCAAGACCGCTTGGATAGCAGGAAAACTTGGCTCTTTAGAAATGCCTACTTACAGCAGGTCAGATAAAAAACAGCATTTTCTACACCACTGGTAGAGATGGGTCTTAATCTTCTAAACCAGGACAGGTTTTCAGCAGGGAGTATACTCAGATCCGCTCTCAGACAGGAGATAGTGTATGATGAATGTCATGCAAAACAAAGGCAGACCATGGTACAGATCGATATAAAATATGTATTGGAAAAAACAATAAAAACATAGGAATCGTACTCACAATAAGTACATTAGACATGTACACATAACGTTTTCTTTGAGGCAGGGAGGTGCCGAACCCGTGTGGTACAACTCAGCTGCTCTTCACCACTACTCGCATCAGACCGTGTGGAAGCTGGTGTCTGACGTCACATCCGGTACGGCGGTGACGACGTCCGGTCCGGTCGAGGAGCTTTGGGGGCGGGCAGTGAGGGTACTCGGCACTTCGGGAGCCTTCAGTTCAAAGGCAGCTGCAACTGTGACTGGCTCTACGCGTTTCGCTGTCAATGACAACTTCCTCAGGAGCACAAATGAATATCCCTAGTGGGTTCTTACACAATATATATAGGGTGTACCCTTAATTAGTTCAATCAATCAATTATATACACACCGGTTCTCCGAATTTTAACGGACATAACTCAGTGGCCAAAAACGACGCAAACATGGTTTTATTTATTATATTTATAAAAAACTTAATATTCAAAAATAAAAATGTATAAAAAGATATATATAAAATAAGACAATACTTCTAAGATCATGTATCTCATGATAAAACGGGAGAGAAAAAAGAAGAATGAAAGTGTGTATTAGTATTAGCACAGTTAAAATAATAAATACAAACACAATCTGCTAATAAAATAATTTAAAAAACTTAAATAAACAGATATCTCAGTATATAAAAGAAATAAAACAGGAACCTTATCCTATTGGAGTGGTCATAGTAAGGAGACCAATCTGAGCAAGGATGGTCATACAAGAAAAGGTGCCAATTCAAAGTCAGCATTGAGACCATTGGGTATTAAGGTGTTAAGTCTGTGTATCCAATACATCTCACGCTTACTCAGATCTATATCCCTATTACGGCCCCTCCAATGTTGCAACACATTTTCTATGACAGTAAATTTTAAACCCTTAATATTTGAATTATGACACTTGGCGAAATGTTTAGAAACACTATGTGTCAGTATGCCTCTTCTAATATTACTTAGGTGTTCTAGAATACGTGTTCGGATTGCTCTTTTTGTTTTTCCCACGTATTGTAGTCCACACGGGCACTCTAATAAGTATATAACATATTCTGTATAGCAAATGGAAAAAATAGGGTAACCCCAATTATCGAGGCCACTACCAGGCACTATGGAGTGTGTTTAGGAAAGAAGGTTTGACGCCGGTATATAGGTGATGCAGGTAATAAGGCAATATATGGGTATCTCCGATACTAACAAGGGGAGTGGGGTACTGGAAAACCGGTTAGAGGTACAAGGGGACACCTCCCAAGGGGGCGCCCCCAAGTAAATCACGGCCCGGCTACCAATATATCCTCACCTGTCTCCCCTGTGTATCGCGTGGAGGTCCCTTGAAAGCCGTTCCTGTTTGCGGCTGCAAGCTTGATCCTGGAGGTCCCTTGAAAGCCGTTCCTGTTTGCGGCTGCAAGCTTGATCCTGGAGGCTCTGTGTGCTGGGATTCTGCTTGCTGGCGTCTGCGTGCCCCAACCGGATATGACATCACAGATGAAAAAAATGGAGCTTGCTTCCGAGGTTCACAGCACCTTCACTCAGCTGAGTGAAGGTGCTGTGAACCTCGGAAGCAATCTCCATTTTTTCATCTATTCTGTATAGCAGTTAGTATATTGTTTAATTTGAAAATTTTCTTTACTCTTATTACACACAAAATTCTTTTATCTGTTTGTTTGTATTCGCATGCCTTGCATGTTGAACAACCAAAAAAAAACACAATGTTTTGAAACAAACCTTTATTTTTTATATTTATTTTTTTCATAGCGCTGGGAGCAACAATGTTTTTTAAATTTGGGGCTTTTTTAAAGATTATTTTAGGATGTTCTGGAAGAGAGTTGTGTAGAATAGGGTCTCGTTTTAAAACATGCCAGTGCTTTCGAATGATTTTTGTAATATTATTAGATTCTTTATTAAAAGTAGTCAGAAAAGCTGTGTCGAATTGATTTTTGTTATTTTTTATTAGTGTTGCATCTTTGGGTTCCAAGAGATCTTCTCTATTTAATGTTTTAGCTTTATTAAATGCTATATCTAGAACATCTTGCTTGTAATTTTTTTGAATAAAACGTGACTCAAGTGTTTTACACTGTTCCTTAAAGACTGTTTCTTCTGTACAATTTCTCCGCATTCTTCTATATTGGCTGTAGGGCACATTATCCATCCACTGATGGTGATGGCAACTAGAACGTAGGATGTAGTTGTTGCTATCTACATTTTTGAAATAAGATTTTGTTTTGAGATGTCCCTCTTCAACATATATTACTAGATCTAAGTAATTTATAGATGTTTTACTTGTATTTGAAGTGAATTTTAGGTTCATCGTATTATTGTTTAGATCCGCAATATATTGATCTAGGTCAGCTTGTTCACCTTGCCAAATCATAATGATATCATCAATGTAGCGCCGCCATAGGACAACACCCCCCCCCCCAGCATGCCATTGGGCCAGATGTTATTTTCCTCCCAAAAACCCATAAAAAGGTTTGCATAACTGGGGGCGAATCTTGTTCCCATGGCGGTGCCACATTTCTGAATATAAAAAGTGTCCTCAAATAGGAAATAATTTTTGTCCAAAATAAATGCTATACTATCCAGGATAAATTCTGCCTGTGAAGCATGTAAATCTGTATCATTATCTAAGTAATATTTTACAGCTTCACATCCTAGCTTATGTACAATGGATGTATACAAAGAAGATACGTCTAAAGTTGTTAGAATATAGTCTTCTTTCCATATAACTTTGTCTAATATTTGGAGTACTTCAGAGGTGTCTTTTAGATAAGATTTGAGGGTCTTAACGTAACCTTGTAAGAAGGAGTCGATGTAAGCAGATAGGTTTGCAGTGAGGGAGTTGATACCGGAGATGATTGGTCTTCCGGGAGGGTTTTCTAAACACTTGTGGATTTTTGGTAATATATAGAAAATAGGAATTTGTGATGTTTTGTTACATAAGAATTTATACTCTTGTTCTGTTAATATACCTAAATTTTTTCCTTTATCCAATAGTATTTCTAATTCTTCTGTAAATTGTTTTGTGGGGGTTTTCTTCAAAATAGCATAGGTAAGTGGGTCTCCTAGTAGACGTAAGCTTCTTTTAAATAGTCTTCTCTATTCATGATAACAACTCCCCCTCCCTTATCTGCTTGTTTTATAATGATGTTAGTATTCTCTGTTATCTCATCCAGTGCTAATTTTTCTTCTTTGGTTGTATTGTTTCTAGTTTTAGATTTATTCTTTTTGGTTAAGTCCTCAAAATCTTTTACAATTAAATTGTAAAATACTTCCAGATAATTTCCCTTATAGTATGTCGGGTAGAAAGTAGACTTATTTCTAAGAGTAGTGTGCTTAAATTTTTCTGGTTCTTTGGGAACAGGTGGATTCAGATTAATTAGTCTTGAGTCAGCGTCTTTACTTAAAAAGAACCGTTTAATGGTAAGTTTTCTGAGATACTTGTTGGCATCTAAAAAGAGCTCAAAATTATTTGGCCCTGTAGTCGGCGCAAAGGATAAGCCTTTGGAAATCACATTTAATTGTGATGTAGAAAGTGTAGTTGAACTTAGATTAAAAATACTTTTATTCTCTTTCAGAGTTGGCTGTTTTACTCTTTCTTTTTTCTTTCCTCTCCCCCGTTTCCCTCTTTGCTTCTTTCCCCTTTGGGCTGATAGATTCTCTCTTCTATCTCTAGGAGTGGGGTAAATGAATTTGGGGTCTCCCAAGTTTTGAGAGAGTCTTCTAAATCTAAAACTAGAAACAATACAACCAAAGAAGAAAAATTAGAACTGGATGAGATAACAGAGAATACTAACATCATTATAAAACAAGCAGATAAGGGAGGGGGAGTTGTTATCATGAATAGAGAAGACTATTTAAAAGAAGCTAATCGTCTACTAGGAGACCCACTTACCTATGCTATTTTGAAGAAAAACCCCACAAAACAATTTACAGAAGAATTAGAAATACTATTGGATAAAGGAAAAAAATTATGTATATTAACAGAACAAGAGTATAAATTCTTATGTAACAAAACATCACAAATTCCTATTTTCTATATTTTACCAAAAATCCACAAGTGTTTAGAAAACCCTCCCGGAAGACCAATCATCTCCGGTATCAACTCCCTCACTGCAAACCTATCTGCTTACATCGACTCCTTCTTACAAGGTTACGTTAAGACCCTCAAATCTTATCTAAAAGACACCACTGAAGACCTCCACATATTAGACAAAGTTATATGGAAAGAAGACTATATTCTAACAACTATAGACGTATCTTCTTTGTATACATCCATTGTACATAAACTAGGATGTGAAGCTGTAAAATATTACTTAGATAATGATACAGATTTACATGCTTCACAGGCAGAATTTATCCTGGATAGTATAGCATTTATTTTGGACAAAAATTATTTCCTATTTGAGGACACTTTTTATATTCAGAAATGTGGCACCGCCATGGGAACAAGATTCGCCCCCAGTTATGCAAACCTTTTTATGGGTTTTTGGGAGGAAAATAACATCTGGCCCAATGGCATGCTGGGGGGGGGGTGTTGTCCTATGGCGGCGCTACATTGATGATATCATTATGATTTGGCAAGGTGAACAAGCTGACCTAGATCAATATATTGCGGATCTAAACAATAATACGATGAACCTAAAATTCACTTCAAATACAAGTAAAACATCTATAAATTACTTAGATCTAGTAATATATGTTGAAGAGGGGCATCTCAAAACAAAATCTTATTTCAAAAATGTAGATAGCAACAACTACATCCTACGTTCTAGTTGCCATCACCATCAGTGGATTGATAATGTGCCCTACAGCCAATATAGAAGAATGCGGAGAAATTGTACAGAAGAAACAGTCTTTAAGGAACAGTGTAAAACACTTGAGTCACGTTTTATTCAAAAAAATTACAAGCAAGATGTTCTAGATATAGCATTTAATAAAGCTAAAACATTAAATAGAGAAGATCTCTTGGAACCCAAAGATGCAACACTAATAAAAAATAACAAAAATCAATTCGACACAGCTTTTCTGACTACTTTTAATAAAGAATCTAATAATATTACAAAAATCATTCGAAAGCACTGGCATGTTTTAAAACGAGACCCAATTCTACATAGCTCTCTTCCAGAACATCCTAAAATAATCTTTAAAAAAGCCCCAAATTTAAAAAACATTGTTGCTCCCAGCGCTATGAAAAAAATAAATATAAAAAATAAAGGTTTGTTTCAAAACATTGTGGGTTTTTTTGGTTGTTCAACATGCAAGGCATGCGAACACAAACAAACAGATAAAAGAATTTTGTGTGTAATAAGAGTAAAGAAAATTTTCAAATTAAACAATATACTAACTGCTATACAGAATATGTTATATACTTATTAGAGTGCCCGTGTGGACTACAATACGTGGGAAAAACAAAAAGAGCAATCCGAACACGTATTCTAGAACACCTAAGTAATATTAGAAGAGGCATACTGACACATAGTGTTTCTAAACATTTTGCCAAGTGTCATAATTCAAATATTAAGGGTTTAAAATTTACTGTCATAGAAAATGTGTTGCAACATTGGAGGGGCCGTAATAGGGATATAGATCTGAGTAAGCGTGAGATGTATTGGATACACAGACTTAACACCTTAATACCCAATGGTCTCAATGCTGACTTTGAATTGGCACCTTTTCTTGTATGACCATCCTTGCTCAGATTGGTCTCCTTACTATGACCACTCCAATAGGATAAGGTTCCTGTTTTATTTCTTTTATATACTGAGATATCTGTTTATTTAAGTTTTTTAAATTATTTTATTAGCAGATTGTGTTTGTATTTATTATTTTAACTGTGCTAATACTAATACACACTTTCATTCTTCTTTTTTCTCTCCCGTTTTATCATGAGATACATGATCTTAGAAGTATTGTCTTATTTTATGTATATCTTTTTATACATTTTTATTTTTGAATATTAAGTTTTTTATAAATATAATAAATAAAACCATGTTTGCGTCATTTTTGGCCACTGAGTTATGTCCGTTAAAATTCGGAGAACCGGTGTGTATATAATTGATTGATTGAACTAATTAAGGGTACACCCTATATATATTGTGTAAGAACCCACTAGGGATATTCATTTGTGCTCCTGAGGAAGTTGTCATTGACAGCGAAACGCGTAGAGCCAGTCACAGTTGCAGCTGCCTTTGAACTGAAGGCTCCCGAAGTGCCGAGTTCCCTCACTGCCCGCCCCCAAAGTTCCTCGACCGGACCGGACGTCGTCACCGCCGTACCGGATGTGACGTCAGACGCCAGCTTCCACACGGTCTGATGCGAGTAGTGGTGAAGAGCAGCTGAGTTGTACCACACGGGTCCGGCACCTCCCTGCCTCAAAGAAAACGTTATGTGTACATGTCTAATGTACTTATTGTGAGTACGATTCCTATGTTTTTATTGTTTTTTCCAATACATATTTTATATCGATCTGTACCATGGTCTGCCTTTGTTTTGCATGACATTCATCATACACTATCTCCTGTCTGAGAGCGGATCTGAGTATACTCCCTGCTGAAAACCTGTCCTGGTTTAGAAGATTAAGACCCATCTCTACCAGTGGTGTAGAAAATGCTGTTTTTTATCTGACCTGCTGTAAGTAGGCATTTCTAAAGAGCCAAGTTTTCCTGCTATCCAAGCGGTCTTGATATATTGCACTATTTATATGTTTTTTATTTTTTTGGTGTATCCCTGATATCGTCGCTCCCTTCCTACCCTGGACAAGCTCGTAAAGGAATCTATACATATTCCTGGAAGGTTGAGAAATTTATTAGAGATCACCTTTTTCACTTATTTAAAGTATACTGCACTTTATTCACTTATTGGTGTGTTAGCGCCGTTCACAAATCACATTAAGTTAACTTTATTTCACATAGCGCCTGTCTCCCAGTGGGACTCGCGTCACAATGACAGCATAGCGGGCGGTGAGCATCACATAGGAACGTTACAGACACAGATACTGCCCTGTAGAGTTTACAATCTACTTATTTAGTGCCAGAGACACACGGAGATAAAGTGACTTTCCCAAGGTCATAAGGAGCCGACAGAAGGAATTGAACCAGGCTCCACTTTTGAGTCAGTACCTTGACTCGCTTAGCCGCTCCTTCAACCAATCACTGCTTCTGGTCACTGCCTTTTGTCCCACATCTTCTGCTCCTCACCCTGCTGGCGGCTGGCTTTCCCGACGCCCATCATTCTGCCTCACGGTGCGGCGCGCTTTTTCTCTTCCACCTCAGTGTGTCCCGTTTTGGCCGGAGAACATGTCCGGGAAGCTGTGCGTCAGAGTGGTCGGCTGCGAAGGGTTGTCCAAGCCCTTTTTTTTCAACAAGCAGGACAATGGCACTCTGCTAAGCCTAGAGAGCATGGTGAGACGGGAAGGGGGCACAGAAAGGGTCATACTTGGGTGTCGATATCATTGTCTTTAGTTTAGCAGAGATGACCGCTGTGGCACTTTCTCTCTCGCTCACAGAACACAGGACTGATGGTAGATGTCAGCATCTCTGACCACTCGATAGTCATTAAATTCTCGGATTACTACGAGGGTGCTGCTCCAGCGCTAATCATAAACCAGACACCTCGGGCCTGCCTGACGTACAACCAGAGGTAGGTTCCATCATTATAATGCTGGCGCATGAGCTCCGGCGATTAAGCAATAAACCATCAAATATCTGTGAGATTGAGGAAACCAAAATACTTTTACAAATGGTGAAGGCATCAAAACTAGGTCAGGTTTGCATAATTATCCAGACATCGACTGGAGCATTGAGATTAGCAGTGCAACTAAAGGAAACCGTTTTTTTTTTCCTGGGGGGGGGGGGGGGGGGCGGCTTAAAAGACAGTTACATGACCCAATTTATTGAATAACTAACCAGGAGAGGGGCAGTACTGAATTAGGTCATATCAAACAGTGTAGAAGTAATAACAAATATTCAAGTCTGGGAACATTTGGGAAACGGTGACAAATATACATGTATGGGTTCAACAAAGACTTAATTTTAGAAAGACAGAACTTTGTAAACTGGGGAATAATCTACAAGGTATAAATTGGGAAGAAGTTCTTGCAGGGAAAAATATGGAAGATAAAGGGACAGTCTTTAAAACATTGTTAGGTTAGTACACTAGTAAGTGTATACCCTTGGATAATACATATAAAAGAAACCAGTCTAAACCAGTGTGGCCAAATAAACAGGTAGGGGAGGAAATGGACAAGAAGAGGAAGGCGTTTAGGTTCTTAAAGTTAGAAGGGACGGAGGCATCGTATCAGAATTATAAGGAATGTAACAAAAATTGCGAAAAGAGCAATCAAATTAGCAAAAATGTCAAATGAAGGAAGAATTGCAATGAAAAGTAAGGTCAACCCTAAAAAGTTCTTCAAGTACCTTAATAACAAAAAAATGAGAAAAGAAAATATAAGACCCTTTCATTGTGAGATGGGCTGGCAGATTATTGGAGATAAGGAGAAGGCGAAGGTATGAAATAAATTATTTCCCTCTCTATTTATTAAGAAGGAGATCATTGCACAGATACTGCAACAGGAGGAAGCCACAACCTCTATATTAACCAACATTTTGTTAACCAAGGAAGAAGGTGGCGTGATAAATTAAAGTAAATAAGGCACCTGGCCGATGGCATAAATCCAAGAGTTCTTAAGGAGACAAGTTCAGAAATAGCCAAACCGTTATATTAAATAGTCAAGGACTCCATTTCCACAGGCTCAGTACCACAAGATTGGCGTAAAGCAGATGTGGTGCATATATTTAAAAAGGGAGCTAGATCACAACCGGGAAATTACAGACCTGTAATCCTGACTTCAATAGTAGGGAAACTACTTGAAGGTTTAGTATGGGATGATATTCAGGAATACCTAATGGAAAACAAAATTATTAGTAATAGTCAGCATGGATTTATGAAGGATAGATCATGCCAAACTAACCTTATTACACTACCGACACACTTTATTGAAGTGTGGTCGGTACCGCAAGCCGGGAAATCTCCCGGCTTGCTAGTGGCCGCCCCTCGGCGTGCCGCGCGTCATAGACGCGCGGTCACGCGTCATCGGGAGCGTGCGCCCCCTGCACGCGTGTCCAGGGGCTCCCCGAGGGAGCCCTGGTGTCCCGCGATCGCGGGACAGCGGCAGGGGGTTCCGGGGGACCCGGCAGCGGTAGGGAGAGCGCCCCGATCGGAGGGCGCTCTTCCGCTGCTTCGGCGCGCGCCCGTCACACTCGGGCGCGCGCCAGGCTACTGCTGCGGCACAGAACGGGCAAATGCTCGAATAAACTGTGCCGCAGCAGTAGTTTTTTTTTTTTAGGAGGTAAAGGGAATTTAGACCAGGGTAATGCAGTTGATGTGGTCTACTTAGATTTTGCAAAGGCTTTTGATACGGTTCCACATGAGGTTAGTGAACAAAATAAAGCAAATTGTACTGGGTAAAAATATTTGAAACTGGATTGAAAACTGGTTGAAGGACAGACAACAGCGGTTGTCATAAATTGAACCCTTTCAGGTTGGGTTAAAGTTGTGAGTAGAGTACCTCAAGAATTGATACAGGGACCCCTGCTTTATAACTTGTTTATTAATGACCTTGAGGTTGGCATAGAGAGCAAAGTCTCCATCTTTGCTGATGACACTAAATTGTGTAAGATAGTAGACTCAGAGCAGGATGTAATTTCTCTCCAGAAGGACTTGGATCGATTGGAAACTTGGGTAGGTAAATGGAAGATGAGGTTTAATACATATAAATGTAAGTTTATGTATTTGGGAAGGAAGATTTAACAGGCTACTTATAAATATATAGCGTGCTGGGAATCTGTGTTAACCTATGTCTGACTGCTAGCAGTCAATTGGAGGCTGTGGCAGCTCCCCCCAGAGCTCACTCCTCCCCCCAGAGCTCACTCCTCCCCCCAGAGCTCACTCCTCCCCCCAGAGCTCACTCCTCCTCCTCACCTTTTTAACTTGGAAGGTCATTTCATTTGCTGCAGGAACAGGACCCATAATGGGTCTTCCCCTCTCACAGAGGTAAAAGGAAGGGTTCACAGTGTAGTGTAGGACCTGCATTCTTTTGGTTATACCTTGACGTTGGAATGCAGGCTTATGACGCCTTTGGCCAAAGGGTTAACCAAATAACCAAGTATTTAATATTAATATTATTATTGAAGTATTTAACTTTATACTTTTCATCATACAGTATATGTTTTGTCAATTGGATGTAGCATTGGGCACCCCTGTCTCTTGTTATATACCATTGCCATGCTCAGTAGCTCTCTGGTTGACATAAATATATATTCATGATGTGGTGGGAGTGGGAGTTTGAGCTTGCTGGGAATCTGTATAAATGAAATAGGGCAAAATTAGGTCCATCATTGGAGAAGGATTTAAGAGTGATTGGGGACAGCAGGTTTAACAATACTGTAGTGCCCAATGTCTGGCTGTAGCTGCAAAGCCAAATTAGATCTTATCTTGCATACAACAAGAAAGCAAGCATTATTTTGCCACTGTATAAATCCTTGGTAAGACGACACGTTGAATAAGGAATACAGTTTTGGTCACCACTCCATAAAAAGATGTTATGGAACTTGAAAAAGTACAGAGAAGAGCCACCAAATTAATAAAGGGGGTGGAAAATCTGAGTAGAGACTAGCTAAATTAGATTTATTTACATTAGAAAAGAGGCGTCTAAGAGGGGATATGATAACTATATACAAATATATTCGGGGACAGTACAAGGCACTTTCCAAAGAACTATTCCTCCCACGGGCAGTACAAAGGACTCGGGGGGCATCCCTTAAGGTTGGAGGAAAGGAGATTTCACCAGCAACAAAGGAAAGGGTTCTTTACAGTAAGGGCAGTTAAAATGTGGGATTCATTACCCACGGAGACTGTGATGGCAAATACAATAGATTTGTTAAAAAAAAAAAAAGTTGGATTTCTTGTTAGAAAGGAAAGGTATACAGGAATATACCAAATAAGTATACATGGGAAGGATGTTGATCCAGGGGGTAATCTAATTGCCAATATTTGGAGTCAGGAAGGAATTTCTTTTTCCCCTTATGAGATATCAGTGGATGATGTTACACTGGGCTTTTGTGTTTGCTTCCTCTTACTCTTCCTATATTTGTATTTATATTGACTATCTGTCCTCTAAATGTAACATATATGGACTCGAGGGACGTGTCTTATCAACCTCATCTAATACTAATCCCATTGCCTTGTCCCGTGGAAAGGGCAGACACACGTTCTTGTACACGCCACGGACTGTGTTGTGACACTTTGTGGATCACTTTAACTTGCTTTTGCCCCACACAGCGGGACACAAGCTGAGTGGGAACTCCGCCCGGGGGAGGCGCGTTATTTTGCGTGGGCTGATCCCACGGGGAACAAAACGCTGATGTGGAGATGCTCCCAAACTGCGGGGGAGCACAACCTGCTGAAGGTGCGTACATTTGCCGAGGCAGAGGGGGCGGTAAGAATCGCCAGAAGCCCCTGGGCTGCACCTTTGAGGCAAAATAAGTGGCTAAAACCTCAAGGAAAAGGCATCCCACTGGCAGCAATGGAGTTTTTGCCTCCATTTTGCAGCCGAGGCTCTTGAATCTTAGATTATGCAGAATAGAGGCTTCTCAGGCACACAAAGGAATGTTTTATCGTAACAAGAGTATTTGTAGAAGTTGCATGTGTGCCGACAAGACCAGAAATTACATATATGTTCAGGCCGCGCTACAGTTAATGTTGGTGCTTTAGAAATAAATAAAAACTCTTAATAACGTTCTTCTTGGAAAGAACCTTTCTCCCGGCAAAATATGCACTACGTAAAATGCAAGTATCTGTGTCAGTGCAGCAGAAGAGGACCCAAGATGCAAAGTTCTGTGGGGAAGATCATGTGACCCGGCAGTCACTAAATACAATTGGTGCACTGCTAGAGAGAGGGCAGGGCTCAAAAAGGGGTGTGCCAGAGCCTGTTTCAGAAGAGGAAGGGGGTGTGACTTTGTAAATGGTTGCTACAGAAACGAGAAATGCTTGTTAAATTAGAATGCATTAAAAGTTGTTTAATAAAATAAAACAAACGCTACAAGTATTTTCTCATAGTACAGAACTGATTTTTTTTTTTTTTTTAAACACGTAGGATATTTCTTGGTCTGCAGCTTTAATGAACCCTGACCAAATCTGCCAATGAATAGAACACGTTACAGGCATACCCCGGTTTAAGTACACTCACTTTAAGTACACTCGCGAGTAAGTACATCTCGCTCAATAGGCAAACGGCAGCTCACGCATGCGCCTGTCAGCACGTCTTGAACAGCAATACCGGCTCCCTACCTGTACCGAAGCTGCGCGCAAGCGGGGAGAATATAAGGCCTGTTACAAATACGTTATTTACATCAGTTATGCACGTGTATGACGATTGCAGTACAGTACATGCATCAATAAGTGGGGAAAAGGAGTGCTTCACTTTAAGTACATTTTCGCTTTACATACATGCTCCAGTCCCATTGCGTACGTTAATGCGGGGTATGCCTGTACGTAGTTACAGGCACTTTTCTGAAAATGTTTGTGCACTTGAAAACTCCTGATTGGGTGCGGCAGGGACCATTGGGTGTCTTGGTAGGATACGCATGTCAGGAAAGATCACATACCGAGCCAGAGTAATTATATATTGAAAACCTATGTTGCGATTCCATAGTTAGGTCGTCTCACACGTGTGCCACATCTATATATTAATTTTGGTATAGAGATGGTTAAACCTTCACTGCAAGAGGTGGCCTGTACCACGTTGCTTAGCTCCTCTGGCAGAGGCGGGGTTATAGCACACGAGTATCCCCCCTCCCCCGTGCAAAGACAGGTCCCGGTGGGAAACTGCTCCTCACACTGCAGTGTATTCCTTGGCAGGATGAATGCGGGCAGTTTGCATACAACCAGAACATACAGATCCACTGGGTGTCGTTCCTGGACGGGCGCCAGAGGGTTCTGCTGTTCACGGAAGATGTGGCCTTGGTGTCCAAAGCCCGTCAGGCCGAGGAGATGGAGCAGCCGGATCAGGAAATCAACGTGTCCATCCACAGCCTGGGCCTCTCTCTCATCAACAATGAGACCCAGCAAGAAATCTCCTACATTGGTATCACCAGGTACTCGCACGTGCCTGCAGTGAATTCGATATATACTGGTAATGTGGTAAGAGTGACGGAGTGAGCACTCCGCACTGTATCAGAAAGTAGAGAATACAGCCGTCCCCCAAGAAAATAGAAGCCCAGCAGAGTCCTTAGACTGATTTGCAAAGTTAATTATGCGGGGTTGTCTTTCACCAAATATAATTCCATCTCCGCAGTCGTCTTTCTTACGGGAGAGAGTAAGGCAGCAGGGATCAGAAGCTCTAATTACGGTCAGTGGTTGACATAATCCACCGATGGCTGACTCCAGTCCTCGAGGGCCACGAACGGGCCAGATGTTGGGGATATCGCTGCTTCAGCACAGGTGGCTCAGCCACCTGTGCTGAAGCAGCGATATCCCCAACACCTGGCCCGTTGGTGGCCCTTGAGGACTGGAGTTGGCCACCTGTGGCAGTCTTTGGGGTCTTTCTTCTGTAAGTGGAAGTTCTAGGCCGGTGGAAGTGCTCACTGAGCTAATTGTCCCTAACACAATCTGAAGTGTCATGCTGACAGACACTGAAAGCCTGTTGGTTTTATGCCTCGTAGTTCTGGAGTCGTCTGGGAGATGATGCCAAAGCTGAAGTGGAAACCCTTCAACCAGAAGCAGATAATGCAGTTGGAACAAGCCTACAAGACATACCTCAACGCTACATCCAAGGAGTTGGGATGGATTGAAATAGACAGCAAATTTAAGGTGGGCAAAGTAATAGAGTCCTAACCCTTCCACTGCTTAGGGGCCTGTGGCATGTTGCTGTGCCGCACTGTGCCTTTTAGCCGTATAAAACTAACTTTGAACTCTTATCGGCGTAGGTCTCCTTCAGCACGGTCCCAATGGGAATGCTCCTGCCAGTAAAGTGTAGCATCAGGAGAAACTTCCTGTCTGGCATCCACGTTGAGTTCAAGCAGTCTCCTCACCAGAGGAGCTTACGGGCTCAGTTATACTGGCTGCAGGTAAAGTGCAAGCATGCAAGAGGCGCCTGTGATCCATCGCGTGGAGCATTGAATCCTTGTACAATCCGTTCCTCAGCATTTTCCAAAGCATAGGCCAAAATCTGGAAGAGGTTGAGATGGGAGATTTGGAACAACAAGGGGAGGGGTAATAATTAGAATAAGGGGCTGTATGAATTTCTGCATCTCCATAAAACCGGCGCTGGTCTAAACCGATGTACTGTACCCAGGAAACGGGGGTCACACGGAGGAGACTTTATTATGAACTGTAATATAAGGACACCGAGTGTTTCCTATGGGGCTTGTACCCAATAGAGTGCAAGTGCAAATCCTTATAATGAAAGGAGGTCCTAATTGACCTATTGAAATAATTCTAAAGTGACTGGTAGTGAATATATTTAATCACTTAGAACACTTATAGTGAACTACAGATGTGGTACAAATAAAATACTACAAAAAATAAAATACAAAGGGAGCCCAGAGCTACCTCCAATATGACAAAAATACACAGTGAAATGTCTGTGTGTGTGTGTGTGTGTGTGTGTGTGTGTGTATATATATATATATATCGATATAGATATAGATATCTTGAAAAAGGGTCATTCAGTTTAACCCCTTTGGCCAAAGCATTATAAGCCTGTGAGCCACTTCAAGTCATGACCAGATATCGCAGGTCCTAACACTAACTGATTCAAATTCTTATTTACCTGTATAATTACAGGAAGAATGATCTGCATTGGATCTGTCACAAATAGCTGCATGAAAAGACCTGTACATATGGAAAGTGGGGAGGGGCGAGCTTAAAACCTGGGGAGGAGGGGCTACTAACCTCAAACAGCTGAGACCAACTGGACAAAGTCAACAAACACACAGATACCCAGTAAGCTCATATAACCCCCCCCCCCACCCCAAATTACCACTAATTATATATATATATGTATATGTATATAAGTGTCAAAAGGAGTGCTACTGAGCGTGGCACTGTATACTACAAAAAACAAAGTGGCTCGCAGGCTTATAATGCTTTGGCCAAAGGGTTAAACTAAATGACCCTTTTTTCAAGATCTATATATATAGGTATTTCACTGTGTATTTTTGTCATATCGGAAGTAGCTCTGGGCTCCCTTTGTGTTTTTATATGTGTTGTATACAGTGCCACGCCCAGTAGCACTCCTTTTGAAATTTATATACATATATAGTTATTTTGTGGTAATTTGGAGGGTTTATATGTGCTTACTGGGTATCTGTGTGTTTGTTGACAAATAAAACACACCCAGCGCAGTGTGTATGATATTGTAAACCAAATATCGGCATATAACCGGCAGCCGCTGATTGCAGCTCTAAGCCCTCGGTGGATTGCGTTTTCAATCCCGTATAGCAGATTTCCAGGTCGGGGTGAGCGCAGGTCTATATATAGGAATATAAGAGCACACGCAATAGTGCAATATGCCTGTATCCTATTTTAGAATGTGTATGTAACTCCACTGGGATATACGCGCATATTCCCTATTCTTTTACACGTGTCCCAAATCCGTGGCTATGGGATTGGTCCTGTAACCCCTGAGGAGAGAGGACCTTTGCTGTCTTTAGGAGAGAGGACCTTTGCTGTCTTTAGGAGAGAGGACCTTTGCAAGTGAAAGGTGAAGGGCCAATAGTGCAGACTGTAAAGTATTTGATCAATAGAACAAGAATACAAATGTCACACGCACATGGTGTCAAATCAATAAAGCATGAAACGGGACAGGCGGCGCTCTCACGCTCCTCTCTGTGCTTTCTGCGTCTCTCTCAGGCGGGCGGATGATCGGCAGCACTGTACCGGTGTCCTTCCTTTCCCGGTCTGCTCTGAGACCTGTGTTTTCTTTTATATTCTTCTATTTGACCTGCGCTCCCCACGACCTGCCCTGGGGAACTGTGATATAAGGCAGGTGGTAAAGGGCAGGAGATTCAATTGCTGACCGATCTGTGAAGTGATCAGTTTGGCGCATAACTGTCAATATATAAAGAAGCGTACGCAGGTGAAATAAGATGTCTGAAGATGGAGCTCAGTAAGTGCTTAACATGACCACGGTAATGTGTAATAATTGGTAATGCGCACACTGCTTTTCAGGTGGATAACCAGCTTCCTGGTTCCATGTTTCCTGCCGTGTTCCATCCCGTCGCCCCTCCCAAATCCATAGCTTTGGACTCAGGTACAGAAAGAGGGGACCCCAACATTTCACTAGCACTAGCCAACTTTCTCATCCGCTTTGTGTAACCGTTTGGCTGCGAAGGTGGAGAAGTTGAGGCGTGACATTAGAATGGCATTGAGATACTCTGCATCGTTATACACAGCGCTGCTGTTTGGAGAGTACTTATGCATTGGGAGAAGTCCTGTACAGTGGGATTTTGGGAAAGCGTGAAAATGTTCCATTTCCTTCTGTGTTTTTCTTTTTCTTTTTTTTATTTTGAAAATCCGAGAACACGTGTTTTTAGGGTAACATTGTAAATCTGTGTACTGGAAACTTATGGTTTAGCGCAGGGATGGGCAACTCCAGTCCTCAAGGGCCACCAACTGGTCAGGGGTTCAGGATATCCCTGCTTCAGCACAGGTGGCTTAGTCATGATGACTAACTCCAACCCTCGAGCCACCAACCAGCCAGGTATTGGGGATATCCCTGCTTCAGCACTTCAGCACTTCAGCACTCAGTCTTCGACTGAGCCACTGATTGAGCCACCTGTGCTGAAGCAGGGATATCCCTAGTACCTGACTGGTTGGTGGCCCTTGAGGACTGGAGTTGGCCACCCCTGGTTTAGCCAAATGCTAGATGTGGGATTTCTCTCCGTTAACCCCAGAATGTGCTTTGTGTTTTAGAGCCCAAGCCTTTTATCGACGTCAGCATTATTACCAGGTTCAATGAGTTCAGCAAAGTCATGCAGTTTAAGTAAGTACAACAGGAGGCCGCGAGCCCCGATGCTACGCCCAACGTGACCAGTCCTACAGTCCAACACTTATCTGTCAGGGTCTCCTTGTTACATGCGTTGGCCAAAGCACTGCAAGTACATGTCCATGGAAATACATGTCCCGGTGTGGAGGTCATCACGCATGGGGGAACGTGGAACGATTCGCACCCTCGCCTGGCGTGCTGCGTGTTCGTTTAACCCTTTCCCTGCCTGTGTGTATCCATAGATACTTCATGGTTCTGATCCAAAGCATGGCTTTGAAGGTCGATCAAGGATTCCTGGCTGCAATCATTGGGCTTTTCACTCCAGCGACGGATCCTGAAGCTGAAAGACAGCGGGTTAGTGGATGAGCTGTCTGAGCATGTCCCGTTTACCATTGCGAGCCTGAGGTGTATATTGGGGGGTTTGTTCGTGCCTACATTAGTGACCGTTTTTGTATTTATTAACACGCAGACCCACCTGATCCAGAAAGACCTGGACGCCCTGAGCACAGAGCTGATGGAATCGTCCATGACGGACATCACCACTCTGAGCTTCTTCGAACACTTCCATATCTCTCCAGTGAAGGTAACTCGCCTTTCCTTGTGTAACACGCCAGGTACACGATGATCCAGGCAGATTTCTACGGCCCGGGATGTTGGTGGAGAGGCTAACATTTGAACTAATTTGGGGCGATTAAATTCTTTGCAGTGTTAATGGGGGGATGCAGTACTGCTGAATGAAACGAAGGCTGACCTATATTCTTATAATAGTCTAATGAGAACAGTCTGTGGAGTAGTAAGTGTTGTACAATGGAAGGAGATAGATGGGACACCTGTGTCGTAGTCGGCTTACAGAAGGACAATGACATAGAGAGGAACCCCTGTTTCCGGGAGTCGGAGGAACAGACCCAGGCGGTTCCCCACTTCCCTTGGGGTGGTACAGAACAAGAGGGTTCCCCACTTCCCTTGGGGAGGGACAGACCAAGAGGGTTCCCCACTGCCCTTGGGGAGGAACAGACCCAGACGGTTCCCCACTGCCCTTGGGGAGGCAGACACGGAGGGTTCCCCACTGCCCTTGGGGAGGCAGACACGGAGGGTTCCCCACTGCCCTTGGGGAGGCAGATACGGAGGGTTCCCCACTGCCCTTGGGGAGGCAGACACGGAGGGTTCCCCACTGCCCTTGGGGAGGCAGACACGGAGGGTTCCCCACTGCCCTTGGGGAGGCAGACACGGAGGGTTCCCCACTGCCCTTGGGGAGGCAGACACGGAGGGTTCCCCACTGCCCTTGGGCTTCGGTCACACAGCGTCTGTGCTGTATTATCACACTGAACTCCCTGCGTTCAAGTTCAATCTCCACACAGACACACAACATATCCCCAAATTGCAGGTGGTTTTGTTGTGTGTTCTGGTTATACCGCGCCGGCACGTTCACTGCTTTTTCTGTGCTGTGTATTAGTTTGCATAAAGGGTGCTGCCAGATTTGGGGCCGCTTCACCCCCCCTCTGCCTTCTCTCTGCGTAGTTACACCTGAGCCTCTCGCTGGGAGCGGGCGCTGAAGAGGCCAACGCGGAGGATCGGGAAATCGTCGCCATCCACTCCGTCAATCTGCTGCTGAAGAGCATCGGGGCCACTCTTACCGACGTGGACGATTTGATTTTCAAGTGAGCGTTCCCATGAGTCCCGGGGATTAGGATAAGGCGCTTTTTTGTAACGGCTCTGTGGCATCAGGGGCAGAACAAAGCTGGGAGAGGAGGGGCACGTATCTTGCAGTAGGGCCGCGCACTTCAACCTTTTCTCCAATGGGGCAAGATCAGAAAACGTTTAGGAGCAGAAGGAGTGCAAGCTTATTATTCAAGCATCCTTTTTTTGGGGGGGGGGGGGGGGTTGAAGCAGAGGGTCTCCGGAGCTGAACCCATTATTTTCATCTCCTGGGTCCCCCTGCTTCCGGAGATAATCCACTGCTTAGTAGGTGCCGGTAGCCGCTCTGGATTTTATCCGGGGTTCGCATAATGGCCGCTTTTCAAAGCTCCCGTGGGCCTACAGGCCAATAGGAAGCCGTGAGTTCATGCTTACGGGTGACGCGGGAGCTTTAAACCGCAGCTACCTCAGCCGGATCGACTACCGGCACCTCCTACAGGGGTAACCATTTCAGAAAGCAGGGGGTCCCCGGAGCTGAAATTAATGGGGTTCAGCTGCAGAGACCCCCTGCTCAATGAGTCCCTGCTTCAGCACAGATGGCTCAATCAATGGCTCAGTCTTTGACTGAGCCACATGTGCTGAAGCAGGGATATCCTGAAAAGATGACCTGTTGGTGGCCCTTGAGGACTGGAGTTGGCCGCCCTGGTTTAGTTACGGCACTTCTGATTGGCTCTGTGCTCCTCCCTATAGGCTGGCCTGCTTTGAAGTGCGGTACCAGTTCTACAAGCGTGACCAGCTGATGTGGCTGGTGGTGAGACATTACAGTGAGCAGGTAAGTGCCCTGCAGTGCAGGCATGGATATCCCGTACATCTGCACAGATCCGCCACACTACACCCCAGCAACTGCGAGAATACACGTCCCGTTGGGTGGGACTGCGAGAATACACGTCCCGGTGGGTGGGACTGCGAGAATACACGTCCCGTGGGTGGGACTGCGAGAATACACGTCCCGTTGGGTGGGACTGCGAGAATACACGTCCCGGTGGGTGGGACTGCGAGAATACACGTCCCGGTGGGTGGCACTGCGAGAATACACGTCCCGGTGGGTGGGACTGCGAGAATACACGTCCCGGTGGGTGGGACTGCGAGAATACACGTCCCGGTGGGTGGGACTGCGAGAATACACGCCCCGGTGGGTGGGACTGCGAGAATACACGTCCCGGTGGGTGGGACTGCGAGAATACATGTCCCGGTGGGTGGCACTGCGAGAATACACGTCCCGGTGGGTGGGACTGCGAGAATACACGTCGCGGTGGGTGGGACTGCGAGAATACACGTCCCGGTGGGTGGGACTGCGAGAATACACGTCCCGGTGGGTGGGACTGCGAGAATACACGCCCCGGTGGGTGGGACTGCGAGAATACACGTCCCGGTGGGTGGGACTGCGAGAATACACGTCCAGGTGGGTGAGACTGCGAGAATACACGTCCCGGTGGGTGGGACTGCGAGAATACACGTCCCGGTGGGTGGGACTGCGAGAATACACGTCCCGTTGGGTGGGACTGCGAGAATACAAGTCCCGGTGGGTGGGACTGCGAGAATACACGTCCCGGTGGGTGGGACTGCGAGAATACACGTCCCGGTGGGTGGGACTGCGAGAATACAAGTCCCGGTGGGTGGGACTGCGAGAATACACGTCCCGGTGGGTGGGACTGCGAGAATACACGTCCCGGTGGGTGGGACTGCGAGAATACACGCCCCGGTGGGTGGGACTGCGAGAATACACGTCCCGTTGGGTGGGACTGCGAGAATACAAGTCCCGGTGGGTGGGACTGCGAGAATACACGTCCCGGTGGGTGGGACTGCGAGAATACACGTCCCGTTGGGTGGGACTGCGAGAATACACGTCCCGTTGGGTGGGACTGCGAGAATACAAGTCCCGGTGGGTGGGACTGCGAGAATACACGTCCCGGTGGGTGGGACTGCGAGAATACACGTCCCGGTGGGTGGGACTGCGAGAATACACGCCCCGGTGGGTGGGACTGCGAGAATACACGTCCAGTTGGGTGGGACTGCGAGAATACAAGTCCCGGTGGGTGGGACTGCGAGAATACACGTCCCGGTGGGTGGGACTGCGAGAATACACGTCCCGGTGGGTGGGACTGCGAGAATACACGCCCCGGTGGGTGGGACTGCGAGAATACACGTCCCGGTGGGTGGGACTGCGAGAATACACGTCCCGGTGGGTGGGACTGCGAGAATACACGTCCCGGTGGGTGGGACTGCGAGAATACACGTCCCGGTGGGTGGGACTGCGAGAATACACGTCCCGGTGGGTGGGACTGCGAGAATACACGTCCCGGTGGGTGGGACTGCGAGAATACACGCCCCGGTGGGTGGGACTGCGAGAATACACGTCCCGGTGGGTGGCACTGCGAGAATACACGTCCAGGTGGGTGAGACTGCGAGAATACACGTCCCGTTGGGTGGGACTGCGAGAATACACGTCCCGGTGGGTGGGACTGCGAGAATACACGCCCCGGTGGGTGGGACTGCGAGAATACACGCCCCGGTGGGTGGGACTGCGAGAATACACGTCCCGTTGGGTGGGACTGCGAGAATACAAGTCCCGGTGGGTGGGACTGCGAGAATACACGTCCCGGTGGGTGGGACTGCGAGAATACACGTCCCGGTGGGTGGGACTGCGAGAATACACGCCCCGGTGGGTGGGACTGCGAGAATACACGCCCCGTTGGGTGGGACTGCGAGAATACACGTCCCGGTGGGTGGGACTGCGAGAATACACGTCCCGGTGGGTGGGACTGCGAGAATACACGTCCCGGTGGGTGGGACTGCGAGAATACACGTCCCGTTGGGTGGGACTGCGAGAATACACGTCCCGTTGGGTGGGACTGCGAGAATACAAGTCCCGGTGGGTGGGACTGCGAGAATACAAGTCCCGGTGGGTGGGACTGCGAGAATACACGTCCCGGTGGGTGGGACTGCGAGAATACACGTCCCGGTGGGTGGGACTGCGAGAATACACATCCCGGTGGGTGGGACTGCGAGAATACACGTCCCGGTGGGTGGGACTGCGAGAATACACGCCCCGGTGGGTGGGACTGCGAGAATACACGTCCAGGTGGGTGAGACTGCGAGAATACACGTCCCGGTGGGTGGGACTGCGAGAATACACGTCCCGGTGGGTGGGACTGCGAGAATACGCGTCCCGGTGGGTGGGACTGCGAGAATACACGTCCCGGTGGGTGGGACTGCGAGAATACAAGTCCCGGTGGGTGGGACTGCGAGAATACACGTCCCGGTGGGTGGGACTGCGAGAATACACGTCCCGGTGGGTGGGACTGCGAGAATACACGTCCCGGTGGGTGGGACTGCGAGAATACACGTCCCGGTGGGTGGGACTGCGAGAATACACGTCCCGGTGGGTGGGACTGCGAGAATACACGCCCCGGTGGGTGGGACTGCGAGAATACACGTCCAGGTGGGTGAGACTGCGAGAATACACGTCCCGGTGGGTGGGACTGCGAGAATACAAGTCCCGGTGGGTGGGACTGCGAGAATACACGTCCCGGTGGGTGGGACTGCGAGAATACACGCCCCGGTGGGTGGGACTGCGAGAATACACGTCCCGTTGGGTGGGACTGCGAGAATACACGTCCCGGTGGGTGGGACTGCGAGAATACAAGTCCCGGTGGGTGGGACTGCGAGAATACACGTCCCGGTGGGTGGGACTGCGAGAATACACGTCCCGTTGGGTGGGACTGCGAGAATACACGTCCCGTTGGGTGGGACTGCGAGAATACAAGTCCCGGTGGGTGGGACTGCGAGAATACACGTCCCGGTGGGTGGGACTGCGAGAATACACGTCCCGGTGGGTGGGACTGCGAGAATACACGCCCCGGTGGGTGGGACTGCGAGAATACACGTCCAGTTGGGTGGGACTGCGAGAATACAAGTCCCGGTGGGTGGGACTGCGAGAATACACGTCCCGGTGGGTGGGACTGCGAGAATACACGTCCCGGTGGGTGGGACTGCGAGAATACACGCCCCGGTGGGTGGGACTGCGAGAATACACGTCCCAGTGGGTGGGACTGCGAGAATACACGTCCCGGTGGGTGGGACTGCGAGAATACACGTCCCGGTGGGTGGGACTGCGAGAATACACGTCCCGGTGGGTGGGACTGCGAGAATACACGTCCCGGTGGGTGGGACTGCGAGAATACACGTCCCGGTGGGTGGGACTGCGAGAATACACGCCCCGGTGGGTGGGACTGCGAGAATACACGTCCCGGTGGGTGGCACTGCGAGAATACACGTCCAGGTGGGTGAGACTGCGAGAATACACGTCCCGTTGGGTGGGACTGCGAGAATACACGTCCCGGTGGGTGGGACTGCGAGAATACACGTCCCGGTGGGTGGGACTGCGAGAATACACGCCCCGGTGGGTGGGACTGCGAGAATACACGTCCCGTTGGGTGGGACTGCGAGAATACACGTCCCGGTGGGTGGGACTGCGAGAATACAAGTCCCGGTGGGTGGGACTGCGAGAATACACGTCCCGGTGGGTGGGACTGCGAGAATACACGTCCCGTTGGGTGGGACTGCGAGAATACACGTCCCGTTGGGTGGGACTGCGAGAATACAAGTCCCGGTGGGTGGGACTGCGAGAATACACGTCCCGGTGGGTGGGACTGCGAGAATACACGTCCCGGTGGGTGGGACTGCGAGAATACACGCCCCGGTGGGTGGGACTGCGAGAATACACGTCCAGTTGGGTGGGACTGCGAGAATACAAGTCCCGGTGGGTGGGACTGCGAGAATACACGTCCCGGTGGGTGGGACTGCGAGAATACACGTCCCGGTGGGTGGGACTGCGAGAATACACGCCCCGGTGGGTGGGACTGCGAGAATACACGTCCCAGTGGGTGGGACTGCGAGAATACACGTCCCGGTGGGTGGGACTGCGAGAATACACGTCCCGGTGGGTGGGACTGCGAGAATACACGTCCCGGTGGGTGGGACTGCGAGAATACACGTCCCGGTGGGTGGGACTGCGAGAATACACGTCCCGGTGGGTGGGACTGCGAGAATACACGCCCCGGTGGGTGGGACTGCGAGAATACACGTCCCGGTGGGTGGCACTGCGAGAATACACGTCCAGGTGGGTGAGACTGCGAGAATACACGTCCCGTTGGGTGGGACTGCGAGAATACACGTCCCGGTGGGTGGGACTGCGAGAATACACGCCCCGGTGGGTGGGACTGCGAGAATACACGCCCCGGTGGGTGGGACTGCGAGAATACACGTCCCGTTGGGTGGGACTGCGAGAATACAAGTCCCGGTGGGTGGGACTGCGAGAATACACGTCCCGGTGGGTGGGACTGCGAGAATACACGTCCCGGTGGGTGGGACTGCGAGAATACACGCCCCGGTGGGTGGGACTGCGAGAATACACGCCCCGTTGGGTGGGACTGCGAGAATACACGTCCCGGTGGGTGGGACTGCGAGAATACACGTCCCGGTGGGTGGGACTGCGAGAATACACGTCCCGGTGGGTGGGACTGCGAGAATACACGTCCCGTTGGGTGGGACTGCGAGAATACACGTCCCGTTGGGTGGGACTGCGAGAATACAAGTCCCGGTGGGTGGGACTGCGAGAATACAAGTCCCGGTGGGTGGGACTGCGAGAATACACGTCCCGGTGGGTGGGACTGCGAGAATACACGTCCCGGTGGGTGGGACTGCGAGAATACACGTCCCGGTGGGTGGGACTGCGAGAATACACGTCCCGGTGGGTGGGACTGCGAGAATACACGCCCCGGTGGGTGGGACTGCGAGAATACACGTCCAGGTGGGTGAGACTGCGAGAATACACGTCCCGGTGGGTGGGACTGCGAGAATACACGTCCCGGTGGGTGGGACTGCGAGAATACGCGTCCCGGTGGGTGGGACTGCGAGAATACACGTCCCGGTGGGTGGGACTGCGAGAATACAAGTCCCGGTGGGTGGGACTGCGAGAATACACGTCCCGGTGGGTGGGACTGCGAGAATACACGTCCCGGTGGGTGGGACTGCGAGAATACACGTCCCGGTGGGTGGGACTGCGAGAATACACGTCCCGGTGGGTGGGACTGCGAGAATACACGTCCCGGTGGGTGGGACTGCGAGAATACACGCCCCGGTGGGTGGGACTGCGAGAATACACGTCCAGGTGGGTGAGACTGCGAGAATACACGTCCCGGTGGGTGGGACTGCGAGAATACAAGTCCCGGTGGGTGGGACTGCGAGAATACACGTCCCGGTGGGTGGGACTGCGAGAATACACGCCCCGGTGGGTGGGACTGCGAGAATACACGTCCCGTTGGGTGGGACCGCGAGAATACACGTCCCGGTGGGTGGGACCGCGAGAATACACGTCCCGGTGGGTGGGACCGCGAGAATACACGTCCCGTTGGGTGGGACTGCGAGAATACGCGTCCCAGTGGGTGGGACTGCGAGAATACACGTCCCGGTGGGTGGGACTGCGAGAATACACGTCCCGGTGGGTGGGACTGCGAGAATACACGTCCCGGTGGATGGGACTGCGAGAATACACGTCCCGGTGGGTGGGACTGCGAGAATACACGTCCCGTTGGGTGGGACTGCGAGAATACACGTCCCGGTGGGTGGGACTGCGAGAATACACGTCCAGGTGTGTGAGACTGCGAGAATACACGCCCCGGTGGGTGGGACTGCGAGAATACACGCCCCGGTGGGTGGGACTGCGAGAATACACGTCCCGGTGGGTGGGACTGCGAGAATACACGTCCCGGTGGGTGGGACTGCGAGAATACACGCCCCGGTGGGTGGGACTGCGAGAATACGCGTCCCGGTGGGTGGGACTGCGAGAATACGCGTCCCGGTGGGTGGGACTGCGAGAATACACGTCCCGGTGGGTGGGACTGCGAGAGTACACGTCCCGGTGGGTGGGACTGCGAGAATACACGTCCCGGTGGGTGGGACTGCGAGAATACACGTCCCGGTGGGTGGGACTGTGAGAATACACGTCCCGTTGGGTGGGACTGCGAGAATACACGTCCCGGTGGGTGGGACTGCGAGAATACACGTCCCGGTGGGTGGGACTGCGAGAATACACGCCCCGGTGGGTGGGACTGCGAGAATACGCGTCCCGGTGGGTGGGACTGCGAGAATACACGTCCAGGTGGGTGGGACTGCGAGAATACAAGTCCCGGTGGGTGAGACTGCGAGAATACACGTCCCGGTGGGTGGGACTGCGAGAATACACGTCCCGGTGGGTGGGACTGCGAGAATACACGTCCCGGTGGGTGGGACTGCGAGAATACGCGTCCCGGTGGGTGGGACTGCGAGAAAACGCATCCCGGTGGGTGGGACTGCGAGAATACACGTCCCGGTGGGTGGAACTGCGAGAATACACGTCCCGGTGGGTGGGACTGCGAGAATACGCGTCCCGGTGGGTGGGACTGCGAGAATACGCGTCCCGGTGGGTGGGACTGCGAGAATACGCGTCCCGGTGGGTGGGACTGCGAGAATACACGTCCCGGTGGGTGGGACTGCGAGAATACACGTCCCGGTGGGTGGGACTGCGAGAATACACGTCCCGGTGGGTGGGACTGCGAGAATACACGTCCCGGTGGGTGGAACTGCGAGAATACACGTCCCGGTGGGTGGGACTGCGAGAATACACGTCCCGGTGGGTGGGACTGCGAGAATACACGTCCCGGTGGGTGGAACTGCGAGAATACACGTCCCGGTGGGTGGGACTGCGAGAATACACGTCCCGGTGGGTGGGACTGCGAGAATACACGTCCCGGTCTCTGTTCTCTGCTATAGAAGTTGTGAGGTGTTACGTGTGACGTCTCGGGCCAGCAGATAATGTGTTCTGACTCTCCGTTGCTGGGCTTTGTTCTCTGCTATAAATGTTGTTGCGTGTGACGTGTTGCGTGTGACGTGTTGCATGTGATGTGTCTCGGGCCAGCAGATCATGTGTTCTGAGTCTCCGTTGCTGGGCTTTGTTCTCTGCTATAGATGTTGTTGCGTGTGACGTGTTGCGTGTGACGTGTTGCGTGTGATGTGTCTCGGGCCAGCAGATCATGTGTTCTGACTCCGTTGCTGGGCTTTGTTCTCTGGCAGTTCCTGAAACAGATGTACGTCCTCCTCCTGGGCCTGGACGTCCTGGGAAACCCCTTCGGCCTGATCAGAGGGCTGTCTGAGGGGGTGGAGGCTTTCTTCTATGAACCCTTCCAGGTAAACGCAAAGCCCGACATGCAGAGCTTGGTGTGAGTGTGACGCCCTCCCTGCAGAGACGGGTAACTTGGGACTTCTCGGAGGGGCGGGCTGGGTGTTACCGTTCTCTTATTGTGAGTTAGAGGTATTATCTGTGCAGCTGAAGCACTGAGCAACCGCTCTAAGGACAATTGGCCGCGGCTGTTTTGCCGCAGCCAAGTCATCACCGCCATTCAACTCGGTTCGGGGACATCTCGCTGCCGGTCATTTCACCGCCAAGGTATGCCCCTAACCTTACCCTAAACCCCAATCCTAACCCCTAATTCTAACGCTACCTTTACCCTAAATAAAAACATTACCTAAAAAACGCCCTTACCCTGAAAAAACGCCCTTACCCTGAAAAAACGCCCTTACCCTGAAAAAACGCCCTTACCCTGAAAAAACACCCTTATCCTGAAAAAACACCCTTACCCTGAAAAAATACCCTTACCCTGAAAAAACACCCTTACCCTGAAAAAACACCCTTACCCTGAAAAAACGCCCTTACCCTAAAAACGCCCTTACCCTAAAAACGCCCTTACCCTAAAAACGCCCTTACCCTAAAAACGCCCTTACCCTAAAAAACGCCCTTACCCTGAAAAAACGCCCTTACCCTAAAAAAATACCCTTACCTTGAAAAAACACCCTTACCCTGAAAAAACACCCTTACCCTGAAAATACACCCTTACAATAAACCCCAATCTGTGGCTGCACAGACGGTCTTACACTTATACTGTACAACTACTCAGAGGTTTATCCTATTGAAGATCGTATTAATCACAATCGATCCACGCTATATACCACGGTGTCAATAACGCAGTTATATACTGACAAGACATTCAAGTATCTCACACACCTGCCTGGATACCCTGCTGTATATTCCCTGAGTGAAAGGTTATCTGAGGTCATATCAGCCACTGTGATGGTGTAGATAACCGCATACTTTAATTAATATACACTTGGAGGATTCAGATCAGCCCTGATCCATCACATTATACTTACTGGTTAAACTGTGGTATACTAAATATACTATAAACTAGGTACCACCAGAACCATACCAGAAACTGTAAATCAAACCATTATACCTATACTCTAATTGGTTTATAAGTACGTTCGCTGATAGATTTACAGCACACTTTATCTTGTCTACAAGTTAGAGAATTCCCTGCACGTCTTCCCGGCTAACAGATCCCCTACAAGGACTGCCATTCAGTGGCGTCTTAGCAATGCTCTATTGACCCACTAATGATCTCAGGATCCTGAGCCAATACGGTAATCAGTCATTGGATCCAGCATACCTTCAGCTCGTCATTTTAACACCCATTATTGTAACCTATTTGTTGCATAATAAAGATTGTATTTTAAATACTACACTTCCCGCCAGAGGGTGAGCTCGAGTGCTGCACTTCCCGCCAGAGGGTGAGCTCGAGTGCTGCACTTCCCGCCAGAGGGTGAGCTCGAGTGCTGCACTTCCCGCCAGAGGGTGAGCTCGAGTGCTGCACTTCCCGCCAGAGGGTGAGCTCGAGTGCTACACTTCCCGCCAGAGGGTGAGCTCGAGTGCTGCACTTCCCGCCAGAGGGTGAGCTCGAGTGCTGCACTTCCCGCCAGAGGGTGAGCTCGAGTGCTGCACTTCCCGCCAGAGGGTGAGCTCGAGTGCTGCACTTCCCGCCAGAGGGTGAGCTCGAGTGCTACACTTCCCGCCAGAGGGTGAGCTCGAGTGCTGCACTTCCCGCCAGAGGGTGAGCTCGAGTGCTGCACTTCCCGCCAGAGGGTGAGCTCGAGTGCTGCACTTCCCGCCAGAGGGTGAGCTCGAGTGCTACACTTCCCGCCAGAGGGTGAGCTCGAGTGCTACACTTCCCGCCAGAGGGTGAGCTCGAGTGCTGCACTTCCCGCCAGAGGGAGAGCTCGAGTGCTGCACTTCCCGCCAGAGGGTGAGCTCGAGTGCTACACTTCCCGCCAGAGGGTGAGCTCGAGTGCTGCACTTCCCGCCAGAGGGTGAGCTCGAGTGCTGCACTTCCCGCCAGAGGGTGAGCTCGAGTGCTGCACTTCCCGCCAGAGGGTGAGCTCGAGTGCTGCACTTCCCGCCAGAGGGTGAGCTCGAGTGCTGCACTTCCCGCCAGAGGGTGAGCTCGAGTGCTACACTTCCCGCCAGAGGGTGAGCTCGAGTGCTACACTTCCCGCCAGAGGGTGAGCTCAAGTGCTGCACTTCCCGCCAGAGGGTGAGCTCGAGTGCTACACTTCCCGCCAGAGGGTGAGCTCGAGTGCTGCACTTCCCGCCAGAGGGTGAGCTCGAGTGCTGCACTTCCCGCCAGAGGGTGAGCTCGAGTGCTGCACTTCCCGCCAGAGGGTGAGCTCGAGTGCTGCACTTCCCGCCAGAGGGTGAGCTCGAGTGCTACACTTCCCGCCAGAGGGTGAGCTCGAGTGCTGCACTTCCCGCCAGAGGGTGAGCTCGAGTGCTGCACTTCCCGCCAGAGGGTGAGCTCGAGTGCTGCACTTCCCGCCAGAGGGTGAGCTCGAGTGCTGCACTTCCCGCCAGAGGGTGAGCTCGAGTGCTACACTTCCCGCCAGAGGGTGAGCTCGAGTGCTGCACTTCCCGCCAGAGGGTGAGCTCGAGTGCTGCACTTCCCGCCAGAGGGTGAGCTCGAGTGCTGCACTTGAGTTACTTCTCCTCCATTATTACCTCCATTATTGCCCAAGGGCACCGCTCACAATTACTACCGTGGCAGTAGCTGGGGCTCTCTTGTTGTGCTCCAGCATTATTTGGCGGTCGGTAACGTTTCGTATTGCAGCAAATGGATGACGGGCGTCTCTTTTCTCCCAGGGGGCCGTGCAGGGGCCGGAGGAGTTTGCTGAGGGCTTCGTCATTGGAGTGAAGAGTCTCCTGGGCCACACCGTGGGTAAGCGGCGGCTGTTTGCGCGGCGACGTAGTGGGGCGGCTCAGGCAACCCTAGCGTGTGGATGGGCGTCCACACGGCTCGTAGGGTCTGGATGGGTGGAACGCCACCTTGGGGTATGATGTAACCCAGGGGTGCGCAAACTGGGGGGGCAAGATCCTTCAGGGGGGCGCGGGCGATTGCAGAGGCCCCGTACTCTTCCCCGGGGCATTTAATGACATGCCGGGGGATCGCGAGGCCTCGGTAACGTCCCTTACCTGCTCTTAAGGAGGGGGAGGAGGGAGGAGGCGGCAGGGGGGCGCCGCGGGAAAGTTTAGCACCCGTGACATAACCAACGTAACGGTAAGTGTTACCGGATCGTGGTGGGTGGGCGCTATTGTGGAGAGGGGGGGGGGACGCCTCTTCTGCAAATCTTCACGGACGGCTGCTCTAGTTAACGCAATGCTGTTTGTGGCCAAGAACCGGGTTCGAACGCTGCGCTGTCGGCCTTTTTGAAGATGCACGTGACGGCAAAGCCGAGCTTGGTGGGGTTCGGCCCAACGTGAGCTTGCACGCCACATGGAAAATGACAGCGGCAACGATAATGATCCCATTAGTATAGGGTCCCTTAGCCGTGTTGGTATGGTTAAGGCGCGTTCGTGGGTTTCGGCTCCCGGAATCGGATTGCTTTTCCATGTCCTGTTGATTATGAGCCCATTTCCCAGCCATCTTGTTCTGGGATGTTGTGCCGGGCCCCTTTGGCAGCGAATGAGTTAACCCAGGGGTGGGCAACTCCAGTCTTCAAGGGCCACCAACAGGCCAGGTTTTTTTTTTTTTTTTTCAACTTTATATTTTATTGAATTTTCAAAAGATACAGACATTTTTGCACAAATTATAAAACACTCCATACGCTCTGTAACTTGTCCATATCTGTCTGAAATGACAAGACGCAAACACCATTCACACATCCAACATGCACAGGGGGGGAAAGACACACTGGGGAAGAGGGGTATGGGGGGCGGGGGGGTCACTGTGGATCTTCAATCCAACGTCATGCTAGAACAGGCCAGGTTTTAAGGATATCCCTGCTTCAGCACAGATGGCTCGGTCATTGACGAACTCCAGTCCTCATGGCCCACCAACAAGCCAATTTTTTGGGATATCCCTGCTTCAGCACAGGGGGCTCAATCAAAGACTGAGCCACTGATTGAGCCCCCTGTACTGAATCAGGGATAGCCTTAAAACCTGGCCTGTTGGTGGGCCTTGAAGACTGTAGTTGCCAACCCCTGGGTTAACCCCTTCCATTCCTCGTGGCCTCCGATTATAAGCACAGCAAGTCCGCTGAGGTTGCGTTGAGAAGCGCCAGTACACAGGTCTCGGGTAACTGTCAGGGTACTTTTAATTAAATGGTAGGTGAGGGATATTCTCCCAATAATCGGATCTCAGCTGTCCCAGGGATATGTATATATGATTTAGGATATGAGTCTTTAATCAAGGTATATAAGAGCAATGATGAGTGCTATGGGAGACTCAAATGAGGCAATATATGCAGAGGTATATTGGTACTAGTAACGCTGTGTGGCTGGCTCAGATCTCCATATATACCATAAAGGTCCAGAACAAGCCCCCAGCAAAACCAAAAAGTACATACCATATCAGTCAATGATACTGAGATCTCCCTCTTGCAGCACAGCTCTATCCTTGATGAGTGGGTGCATCACGTCAGACGTAGTACAAAGAAGGATGGTCCCAAAGGGGCCTTTGGCGGAGCACTACCGAGGAGAAGAAGGGGGCTGCAACCAGTGATGAATAAAAAAGATTTATTAGGTGGTCAAACAGAGGTACATGGTTACTTTGACGCGTTTCGGGACCTGCGTCCCTTTGTCAAAAAGTGAATTCGGTATGCGTGTAGACGCGAATTCACTTTTTGACAAAGGGACGCAGGTCCCGAAACGCGTCAAAGTAACCATGTACCTCTGTTTGACCACCTAATAAATCTTTATTATTCATCACTGGTTGCCGCCCCCTCCTTCTCCTCGGTAGTGCTCCGCCAAAGGCCCCTTTGGGACCATCCTTCTTTCTACTTTTAATTAAACAAGTACTATGGGATTGCTGAATTCTGACGTTGCTGCAGCCTGCTACTGGTTCAGCCCAGCAGCTCTTAGCACACTTAGTGAACCGGGCCCCACTGTGGGCTCTCTGTGTGACTCACATGGCCACGCTGGCTGAAAAGACGGACGTAAAGGGATTTAGGAAACGATTGCCTCATGTGCTAAGGGTTTAAGGTGTGTTTATTGCACGCTGTGTGCATCTCCTAATGATGTCTCCCCTCGGCCTCTCCGTGCAGGGGGAGCGGCCGGAGTGGTGTCTCGCATCACCGGATCGGTTGGGAAGGGCCTCGCTGCCATAACCATGGATAAAGAGTACCAGCAGAAACGGAGAGAGGAGATGGGACGGCAGCCAAAGGACTTCGGAGACAGTCTGGCAAAAGGCGGGAAGGGATTCTTACGGGTAATCGGCGGCTCGTTCCTCCTTTACAGCCTGCCTGGAACTTTCCTGAGGCCCTCTGTGGCGTGTTCCTTTTCCTGCATTATTCAGGACTCCATTCCTTCTTTTAGCTATCCTAACTTAAAGGGGACTATCCCTATCTACCACATAATAAACAGGGGAGCCTGGTCTGTGCTATTACTTTATAAGTATTACTCATCTACTCTCCCCGAGGCTCCTCTACTCTTGTTCTCCTGGAACCTAACCTTCTCAAAGCTTCTCCCTCACTTATTTACTCTTCCATGATGTCAGAATCCCAATGGCAACACAGAGATGGGGCCCGGCATATGCTAACCTGCTAGTAACTGTCTAGGAGCGGGGGTTACATGAGTATTTGTGTTTTAGTAATCCGGTGGGTCCCTCCCCATGTGAGTGTGTTTTAGTAATCCGGTGGGTCCCTCCCCATGTGAGTGTGTTTTAGTAATCCGGTGGGTCCCTCCCCATGTGAGTATTTGTGTTTTAATAATTTGGTCTCTGATGGATTGTAGTATTTAGGTGCATTGTTCTGTATGTAGCACAGAACAGTCATTCCTACACTGGCGACACACTTTATTCGAGCTCGGCTAGTCCCACGAATTCGGGTATACCCGGGTGTATTGAGGTTTGTGACTGTTTTCTGCCCGAGTGCATTGAGTTATTTTCCGGCAGGGATTGAAGCATTTTATTCCCGTTGGCTGCAATACTGCACAGTATATATATATATACTGCATTACAATTCAGGAATTTATGCCATCTGGTAGACACGCGAAGCATTGCAGCCTATTAAATCCTAATCCTTATCATTTAACAGATCAGCCGCCCATCAGCCAGGCATGAACCCAGGCTGGGAAGGCAAATGCAACGGGGCTTGTCAGAGGTGAGGAGCGGCGCATTCCAGGTATCTGCCAGGTACATACCGGGTATTTGCTCGAATAAAGTGTGTCGGTGCAGTATATAGAGGTACAGTACAGTGCAATATGGAAGTACCCGCACCGCACATTGTACGGCAAACATTAGGAAAACTGTAACCATGCCCCAAGAGCTTACGATCTAGGAATGAAAGTAAAGAAACCGCACTCCCTTTCTTTTCCCAGGGGGTGGTCGGCGGAGTGACCGGGATCATCACCAAACCGGTGGAAGGTAAGGCAGATACGAGCCCCTCTGCAAACCGTTCTATTGACTTGTCGGAAACGAGAGATTTTTATATATATTCTCACAAAATAAAGCGTTGCCGGCCCCTCTGGCAGGGAAGGGGTTAAGAGGTTGATATCCTACCGGGGATTTATTGGCTGCTAAAAAGGTTCTTATTTGGCTGATCAACATAACGGGGGGGGGGGAGGGGGGCGGTGGGTGCCTGGACATTGCCAGAACCATCCATTCACCGTACAGAAGGCAGTGGGAACTGTTTCCACGTGTAAGGGCCCACGCCGTGACAAGGGCCCACGCGTGGCAGTCGAAACGTTGGATGTTTTGCTGACTAAATTGCCTGATTATCAGGCCTGTGTGCCGGGATACTTCCTTCCTTCTCTGCATGTAACGGGTCATTTATTCTGGCCTCCTGCAGGGGCAAAGAAGGAAGGCGCCGCCGGGTTCTTCAAGGGTATCGGGAAAGGGCTTGTGGGAGTGGTGGCACGGCCGACGGGCGGCATCATCGATATGGCGAGCAGCACCTTCCAGGGCATCCAGAGGTAAGCGAGCTTGATGCTGGCAAGGAAGGGGTTACAAGTAAGAGAAACTTTGTGACCGTGGGGGTTCCTGTGTAGCGCCCTGTGTCTAAATACACTTCGTCTTTGGGCAGCGATGGCCTAGAGTCCAGCGAAGGTCTGGTGGATCTCCGTGCCGTAAAGGCTCAGAAGACGCTGCGGTTACACAGGGTGGCCTGAGGTAACGAGGCCTCATTCGTTGCTTTGTAGAAATGTTCTAATTTGGAATAAAATGCAGAAACAATGAGATGTCCGTGGCTCAGTTGCCAGCCGCAGAATGAAACCCTTCCCGCATGACGACCGAATGTTAGACGGGAACTGCGGCTCTCCAAAAACCCAATGGGGCCTCTCTATCTTGGGCCACCCTGGGGATACCAACACTAGAAGCTAAAGAGTCCTAGCAGTCCTGCCTCTCCTTACTCACAGACCGTCCGATTATCCTTCTGTCCAACAGAGTAGCTGAATCCACAGAAGAGGTTTCGCCCCTGCGCCCGCCGCGGCTGATTCACGAGGACGGCATTATCCGACCCTACAATCTAAGCGAAGCCCAGGGCTTCAGTTTGTTTGAGGTAAGTGCTCACTGAACTCGTCTGCGGGGCAAACTTTTATCCTAGTGACATCTGGTGGATCCCGGTAATAGTGCGTTGTGTGATATCGGGGCCGGCACCTCATCCTGGTCATCTAAACTCATTCAACCGATCATTTCTCAGCAACTGCACCGTGCGTGTTAGGATCCAACAGCGCGGTCTATCCCATTGGTTTGTGGTTCCTGCCATTCATTGTAGATGAAGCCTAGTTATCTATTAAGTCATTCTGCTAGTTGAATGTAGAGTCACGCTAAATCCTGTTGTGGTGAGGGCAGATTCAAGAGGTGATTCGAAAGCAGCTTGGCAGAACAGAGGGGGTTATGCTACTGAGAACTCTAAAGAGCACACAATTACCATCTGGAGTTTTATATCCAAGTATGGTTTGACCCAGGGGCGGCCAACTCCAGTCCTCAAGGGCCACCAACAGGTCAGCTTTTCAGGATATCCCTGCTTCAGCACAGGTAGCTCAATCAGTGGCTCAGCCATTGGCCAACTTCAATCCTCAAGGGCCACCAACAGGTCAGCTTTTCAGGATATCCCTGCTTCAGCACAGGTGGCTCAATCTGATTGCGCCTCCTGTGCTGAAGCAGGGATATCCTCAACCTGACTTGTTGGTGACCTTTGAGGACTGGAGTTGGCCAACGGCTGAGCCACTGATTGAGCCACCTGTGCTGAAGCAGGGATATCCTGAAAACCTGATGTGCTGGTGGCCCTTGAGGACTGGAGTTGGCCGCCTCTGGTTCAGGCCAATGCAAACATTTTGTCTTACAGAAAACACATTTCTGGGTCTCTGATGCATAGACACCATGGCAGAGATGTGAATACATCAGCACCAACGAATGCCATATACCAGATACCCATGGAAATCAGTCATTTCATTGAAAAGGAGTTTCGGAAAAGGGAACCTCATTCATTTCAGCACCAGGGACCCCCTGTTTCCAGAGATGTGCGTGCGCGTGTGCGTGTGCGTGTGTGTGTGTGTGTGTGTGTGTGTGCGTGCGTGTGTGTGTATTTACTGCTTACGCCTGGCAAACTCTGAATACCTCTCATGCTCCATTCATTTTGCTTGCCTTGTGTGTCCGGATCCTGCAGGTGATGGAGAAATGATTTCTCGCAGGGATTATCCCAGAGCATGTTCTAACCCTGTTCTCTCTCTCTCTCTCTCTCTCTCCGCGCACGCAGCAAGAATTGGACTGAAGGAGAGTAACATGTTTTTTCTTAGCCTCATTCTTCAGCCTCTCCTCCGTTCTCCCTTCTCCGCAATCGGGAGGCCTTTTGAGACCCAGGCCTCTGTTTTCGTGCCCTGAAAACCCCCTGCCAAGTTTCCATTTCTCTTTGTTCCCCTGCGCCATTCTCTGTGTCTGAACTCTGAGCGGCCAAAGGGCGGCAGGCAGCAAGGTCATGCTTGGCATTTCTACAACCGCTTGCAGTGAAGGGGTCTGCCTGTCGCTACGGTAACACTAGCAACAGGCAGACCGTCTCAAAATATAGGGTCATTTAACCGCTGCAGTGCCTGATGCTCGTTAAAACCTCTCGGGAGCAAAGGGTTTGTGTTATTTCAGTGTTTGGGTCTTTCCATCAGTAACAGAAATCCTTTTACGCTTTTCACCATTTGGTAAATCACACGTGGGGTGCCTATTCTGACCCCCGAAAGCCTCTCTCTCCAATCGGATATACCAGGGGTTCTCAGCACAAGTCCTCAACACCCTAACCCCCCTCCCCCCCAAACAGGTCAGGTTTACAGGATATCCCTGCTTCAGAACAGGTGGCTCAATCAGTGGCTGAGCCACTGAATGAGCCACCTGTGCTGAAGCTGGGATATCCTGAAAACCTGACTTTTGGGGGTCTTCAGGACAGGAGATGGTCACCCCTGAGTTACACCAATGCTTCATTCCCCATTGTACCAACACACCTTCCAACGTGGAGCACTTTACCTAACCCGACGGGTACACAAGTCCCATGGTGTAATGCCGAAACTGGGCCTGGCGATGGAGTGAGATACTTCATCCATTCCTGGCAGAGAAAGGGAAGACTTGGTGCCGGCTCGATGCCGCTCTGCCTCAGATCTTCCGATTCCCGTGTAGCAAACCCAACTCTGTTCTAGTAACGACATATTGTGAGTGAGGGTGGCATCACCTGGTAGCACCCATTCAAAATAATAATAAGCACACGCTACAAGAAGGGGGGGTCGACTCTAATGTGTTGGAAGAGCACAAATCCTTGACGTATAGCACACTAATGAAGATGCCTTGGTAGAAGATGCACATACTATAGGGCAGGGGTGGCCAACTCCAGTCCTCAAGGGCCACCAACAGTTGTTGATTGAGCCTCCTTTGCTGGAGCAGGGATATCCTGAAGACTTGGTGGCCCTCGAGGACTGGAGTTGGCCACCCTTGCTGTGGATCAGTGACACATGATGGACATCCAACCATTTATTCCCAACGGGGCATGCCGCTCACTGCAAAGTAACATGTTAAAGGCCTTACTTGAAGTTACTTTACCCAACTGGGTGCTGGGACAATCCATCGCAGGAAGGCATCTGGTATCCCAGCTATCTGTTATATACAAACGCAGAGTAGTTATACTGTAGAGGAGTGTGATTACCTAAGGGGGCGATGACCCCCCACTCTTCATATTTATGCAATTGGATGGTCACTGTGTTGTAACACATTACGAAGGTCTTTGCGGCAAACCCGTGCAGGTCTTTTCAAAGGTGTTCCCTCTTGCAGGTGGGTGCCAGGTTTGTATGGAGTAAGGAAAATCTGAAAGACCAACATTTCGGCCTCGAAGGGCCTTCCTCAGGGTGTAGCCAAGTTTATCCCGTCTCAGTCATTTACATTTCTGCTAAATCTGTGTTTTTATTTAATATCTGGAAATGGGCAATTTCTGCTTTATATTACATACGCAGCACACAGAAATATTAGTGTTCCCACGAGTCGGCCTTGTTTATGGAGCGGGGAAGAATTTATGGGAAATCTCAGAATAAGTCTAATTGGGGTTGCCAGGTGTCAAGTATTAAACAGGACTGTCTTGTATTTGGACCGTAAAAAATGAGAGGTAATACTGGACATGTGTGTGTATACTGGTATTACCTCTCTGGGCGTGTATGTGTATACCGGTATTACCTCTCTGGGCGTGTATGTGTATACCGGTATTACCTCTCTGGGCGTGTATGTGTATACCGGTATTATCTCTCTGGGCGTGTATGTGTATACCGGTATTATCTCTCTGGGTGTGTATGTGTATACTGGTATTATCTCTCTGGACATAGTGACCTGACCGGCTTGGGGGGCCGCAGGATTTCCCCTGAGCAGGGAGAGGGCCGGGCTGTTGCTAGGGGGCTGGGCATCTTCCTTCATCTTGATTGGCTGCATTACCCAGCAGCATCCAATCAGGAGGATGTGTCAGGAGCCTGGGGGTGGGGCCAAGGAGAGGAGGACACAGCATGGAGAGGAGAGAGAGGGGGGGAGGGGGTGTCGAGTGCGTTACAACTCTCACCATTCTGTCCAGTATTTTTGGAGAAGCGTCCTGGCCGCCCTATATACATACAGCCCTATATACATACAGCCCTATACGTCTTCCTGTTGAATTTTACTGACGGCTGTTTTTTTTTAACTTGCTTGCTGTATCTGATCGTTGGGTACAAACTCTGCGTTCAGGTTCCAATTAATCTCAAGCCAAGAGCTGCCATTTGTCTCTGGTCTCAAGCTCTGTCTGCCCCAGGCTGACCCATTTAATCAGAACTAAAAGCACAATTCTCTGTCTGTAATGCCCCTTGTTGAATGTTGTATCGTGCGCAACACCAAGTCCTCTCCGTCCTGGTCTGTCAGAGGTGATCTTGGCCATCTAGTTTAAAAAACAACAACAAATAACTACACCAAAGAACACCCATCAAGGGTGTCATTGAGTGCAGTGCAGAAACCAACGCTTCCGACCTAACTCCATGTCATACTCAGATTGAAGTCCGCTCCGGGATTTACAGAGCGCAGCTGCCTTATTGATTCTAGCCCTGTTAACAAGATATATATATATATTTACAATTGGTCATAGCCACACTCACCCGGGCGGGCCCGCATACACTCACACGGGAGGGCCCGCATACACTCACACGGGAGGGCCCGCATACACTCACACGGGAGGGCCCGCATACACTCACACGGGCGGTCCTGCATACACTCACACGGGCGGTCCCGCATACACTCACACGGGAGGGCCCCCATACACTCACATGGGAGGGCCCGCATACACTCACACAGGCGGTCCCGCATACACTCACACAGGAGGGCCCGCATACACTCACACGGGCGGTCCTGCATACACTCACATGGGAGGGCCCGCATACACTCACACAGGCAGTCCCGCATACACTCACACGGGAGGGCCCGCATACACTCACACGGGCGGTCCTGCATACACTCACACGGGCGGTCCCGCATAGACTCACACGGGAGGGCCCCCATACACTTACACGGGAGGGCCCGCATACACTCACACGGGCGGTCCTGCATACACTCACACGGGCGGTCCCGCATAGACTCACACGGGAGGGCCCGCATACACTCACACGGGAGGGCCTGCATAGACTCACACGGGAGGGCCCCCATACACTCACACGGGAGGGCCCCCATACACTCACACGGGAGGGCCCGCATACACTCACACGGGTGGGCCCGCATACACTCACACGGGAGGGCCCCCATACACTCACACAGGAGGGCCCGCATACACTCACACTGGAGGGCCCGCATACACTCACACGGGAGGGCCTCCATACACTCACACGGGAGGGCCCGCATGCACTCACACGGGAGGGCCCGCATGCACTCACACGGGAGGGCCCGCATCCACTCACACGGGAGGACCCCCATACACTCACACGGGAGGGCCCGCATACTCACACGGGAGGGCCCGCATACACTCACACGGGCGGGCCCGCATACACTCACACGGGAGGGCCCCCATACACTCACACGGGCAGTCCCGCATACACTCTCACGGGAGGGCCCCCATACACTCACACGGGCGGTCCCCCATACACTCACACAGGCGGTCCCCCATACACTCACACGGGCGGGCCCCCATACACTCTCACGGGCGGTCCCCCATACACTCTCACGGGCGGTCCCGCATACACTCACACGGGAGGGCCCGCATACACTCACACGGGCAGTCCCGCATACACTCACACGGGAGGGCCCGCATACACTCACACGGGAGGGCCCGCATACACTCACACGGGAGGGCCCGCATACACTCACACGGGAGGGCCCCCATACACTCACATGGGAGGGCCCGCATACACTCACACGGGAGGGCCCACATACACTCACACGGGAGGGCCCGCATACACTCACACGGGAGGGCCCGCATACACTCACACGGGAGGGCCCGCATACACTCACACGGGAGGGCCCGCATACACTCACACGGGAGGGCCCGCATACACTCACACGGGAGGGCCCACATACACTCACACGGGAGGGCCC
Source organism: Ascaphus truei (assembly GCF_040206685.1). Lineage (NCBI taxonomy): Eukaryota > Metazoa > Chordata > Amphibia > Anura > Ascaphidae > Ascaphus > Ascaphus truei. Next base: position 36,532,380 of record NC_134500.1, read on the forward strand.
GCATACACTCACACGGGAGGGCCCGCATACGCCGCAGCACAGGCAGCTGCACGGTTTACACTTTCAGCCTTTGTCTTTATTTATAAATAGGAAATATACCTGTGTAGTATTCACAGGTAACGAACGAGGACCAATTATAATTAGGTTTAAATATAATACCGTGTTTGCCATGTTGTTTACAAAGCACTCTGTGGGTTAGTTGACATAAGGACCTCCAAGTGCAACACTATTCTTATATTGACTGTGAATGCCTTCTATTCTTGTAGCCGACTAGTTACTATGTACGCCACGGTATATGTTGGAGATATTTATCGCCGTTATGGTGGCCATTGGTTTATATGTATTAATGTCTGTGGTTATATGTCTCCTATTGAGCAATAAATGTCATTTTTGTTCAACTCCTTTCTTCTGTGGATATTAATCAGAAATAATTGCCTGCCAATATTAATTAACGGAATAATGCCTGTTACTGGTTGTTAACTTTATTAACTGTCCACCTCCGTTAACAGGCAGCGATGTCTCCAGAGAATACTGAATCCGTAGCGATATCTGTCCCTTAAATAAATAGCCCTGAATGGGGCTGGAAGTGTGTATGTATCATCTCGCACACCGAGAACGAGGCCATTAGACTCATTCTTGTGATGTCAAATCTGTGTGATCCAACTGCATTGTGTCTGCCTTCTGTGCTCAATACACGATGTGGAGAGTGGTTATATGGCGTTAGCTGACCCCAGAGTAACATTTATTGATTGTTTGCTATATTTGATGTAGTAAAACACAGGAGGGAGAGGGAGGAGGGGGTACGATACCTTTTTATTGGACCAACGAGTAGTTATGTTACAAGCTTTCCAACCTCTCGGGTCCTTCATCAGGTCTGGCAGCAATACAGAAACACAATGTTATATACAGTGTGTGTTAGAGGGGTATCTGGGTGCAGTGGATGTGGAGAGGAAGTAGGATATTAAGATAAGGTGGATGCTGGTGTGAAAATGAACATTGAAGGCATAACAGGCTTCTCTCTAGAAATGTAGTAACAAAGCAGGGGGAGGTATGATACCTTTTATTGGACCAACAAGTAGTTGAGATGTTACAAGCTTTCCAACCTTGGGTAGGACCTAGTGAAGGACCCTGAGAGGTTCGGTATCTTGTAACATATCAACTACTTGTTGGTCCAAAAAAAGGTATCCTACCCCCTCCTCCCTCTCCCTCCTGTGTTACTACATGGAAGAACGGACCAACACGCCCCCCCTCCCCCACCCTTCTTTGCCTCTATTGAAATGCAAAAGCGACCTGGATATTCAGGAGACCGGAGAATGGGACAAGACTGTGTAACATGGCTACTCGCCCTTCTCTTGCTTTCTACACTTGGTGTAATTTCCACCTTCTCTCCTGATCTCCTTTGATATTCACCTTTCCTGCACAAACTACATTACCACCCTATAGGCAATGCATCCGGCTCCTCTGGCATTAACGGGGTTAAACCCATCAGTCATTCCATTGTAACAAAGGAAAGCGTTGGGTAGAGGAGGAATGCCCACATGACCAAGGCGGGAATGTTACAGCCCACAGAACTGTCCCTTGGTACATGGCGACTCGCCATTTATAGGCCGTGCTTTGGTCTCCATCTTGCAGATCTCCAATATCAAGAAGCTGGATGGGGAAATCTACCGATATTACTGCGGTCTGCCCGAGGGTAGAAAATCCAACCTGGTGGTCACCAACAGGTATGTTCCGCGAATATACCGTACTCGTCCGATTTATAGGACGACCCTAAATATACTGTAAGGCGACTCAACTAATTTCAATAGTGGATGGAAAGAAAAAAGTTTTTATATATATATTTATTTATATATACACACACACACACACACACACATATTCTGTGTCTCTCTGTCTGTCTCTGTTTCCGCGTCTCTGTGGCTGTCTCTCTTGCTTTGAGCTTCCTGCCACAAGCAACATGGCTGCTTCAGGCCCCCAAGGCGGAGCTTCCTCCGTTTCACCCTCCTCCCTCATACATCCCACTGCTGATTGGCTCACAAAGTAGGCGAGGCCTGATTTATACGGCGTGTGTGTACTTTTCAACTTCACTTTATTGGAAAAAACAGTCGCCTTATAACTGTACATATTACCGGGGCCCGGCTGTCCGGAACGAGACCCGGGGCCCGACTACATATACATTTGCCGCGCTATCAGGCCTATCTGGCCTGATGGGAAGGCCCTTAGCTGTGGCGGTCGCCTCCTTCTTGACGCCCTCCTTCTACTTCTGAACCGTAGCGCCAAATAATGCCGCATACGTCATCAACGTGACGTCACACGGCGTCTCATTGCCATGGCAACATGACATTGCATTACCGTGGCAACGCGACGCCACGTTGGTGAGCTGCGGTTGAGAAGGAGGGCAGCAGCAAGGAGGCGGTCGCCACAGCAAAGTGCAGGGGAAAGAAGAGCTGCTGGGGGGCCCAAAAATTCCTGAACCAACTCTCGGCGGCGCTGATTACACACATGGGATAATTACGGATTATTTTGGTAAAACCCGTGTTTATTGTTTTTTGCTTTTCCGGTGGGAAGCAGCGGGTCTCCATAGCTGAATGTTGGATTGCTCCGTTAAAGAGGCGATCCAAGCAGCTTAAAAAAATAAAATAAGCAATACATCTTTTTGTTCTGTTTTAATCTATGCCGCCTTTGATTACATTTTATTGAAAACTAATGACCTAAGCTGCTGATTGATTGGTTCTCTTGTGATCGATCCGCAAAGATCCTGCTTCCCAAGGGTTCACTAAATGGCCGCCTTTCAGTTTCAAATCAATCCTTCAGTCAGTATAACACGGCAGCTACAATATTACCTTATTATATAACAATATAACAGGTAACATTGTCTATTGTTACAGTTTTCAGCTCAAACTGCTGGGAACATTGGCAACACATTATCCAAAACAGGAAAGTGTTGCAAAGATCTTGCGCTGCTGGGGAGGTGGCATAAACCTGCTATAGAAATCAAAGGAGGCTCAGTGTATTAAACCTCATTAAAAATGATGTTGATTTGAATAAAAAATTAAAAAAAAGGTAGTAAGTATCACCTGTCACAGGAGACCAGGTACTTTTTACACCATTTATATATTACCGGGAACATTCATTAGGCAGAACAAGGTAGTAAAAACAAAGTGTAATATATTTAGGTAAACCCACATACAACAAGAAGAATTACACATTACACTTACTGGGGGTCTGGGGGTGGGGGTGGGGGTGGGGAGGAATCTAAGCTTTCCTAGGTGCAGGGCGCCCGCTTGCATGAGCTTACCCTGACCGGGAGATACACCCGGTTATCCTGGTCCTCTCTTCGGCTTCTGTTCCCAGCCGTGAATCTCAGAACTTGGTTCTCGAGTCTGACTTAGTCTCTGAGACTTTTCAGGCTTCAAAACGAATCTGGTTGCTCTGCTATTTAGAACAGAGCAACGTTGAAAAGCTCGCCCGCGCTTCAGCGACTCGAGTCATTGGTCGCACAACACTCGCTCTCTTGGTCAGCACCTTACATACACTCCACTGGGCTATCTCCAGAACGGAGGCGGAAGGAGCAGCCAATTGGAGCATGGGAATCCCTCCCCGCCAGCCAATAGAAAGAGGGGCTCGTCCCTCGGCTGACGTCCGAGGAGTAGGCTCGAAAAGCCGGGTGATTGGGAAATATGGTTTGAAATATGAAAGGAGAGCAGACTCTATGGCTGTATCCTCCCTGGCTAACTCATTGCCACCCGCGGGCCGGCTCCACCAAGTCCACCAAATACAAAAGGTGTCCCTACGGGGTGCCCTTTGTAGTCCGGACCTGGCCATTTGCCTTTCCTCGCCCACCAAACTGTTTTCACACACCTGGACATCCTCTCCCCTTTGAACTACGGACTCTATGCAGACTCACACCTTAACGGGATGCCCGGGCACACTGCATCGAGAATTATAATAAATGTATCAAACGTTGGAAAACATATTTTAATACATAGGGGACCTTGGGAAGTCTCATGACTGTAAGGGGCTTTGGACTGAGATATTGGGGCTCGAAAACCAGGAGTCGGGGACACGGGACAGCCCCGGTGTAATTCTACTCGCTTACCGGCATATCATGCCTGCTCACCAGGTAGAATGAAGGTACTAACAGTAGCTCTGGTCCCCGAACTCCTGCAAACAAAAGAATCTGTGGCTAAGGCATCTCTTTGTCCCCTGGCCCCTTCCCACTGTCCTAGTGATCTTTAGCCACACTGCTTGGTAAAGTGAGTGTGTATACCAATACTGAGGTCCTGAGGAAGAGTGCATTGCACTTAAAAGCTTGTCTATATATTCTTAGTCCTAATAAACCATGGGCTACCCGCTGTTCAATTACCCACGTGTTGAAGCTTTCCCACATACATCTTATTATATTGTATCAACTTTGTTGCTACTGCCAACACCTTACTTGCTGCGCCATGTTAGACTCCCTGGGGGCATGTGTATATCTTTCTGGGTTAATAAGGAAGTCTGTGACCAGTTTAGTACGAAGTAGATTTGAGCTCTTCCCCCCCTCCCCCCCACCTAACCCACTGCAAGAAGGAGACTGAAAAGCTTAATTCCAGCAAATCTCTTTCTTCCATTCCAGGAGACTGATGTGTGTGAAGGAAGTGGAGATTCTTGGCCACATAAGTATAGATTGGGACTACTCCTTTGAAGAGTTCACCCGCCCACCATCTGTGGAAGAAAATATATTGCATATCTGTGTCAAGGTATGTGATATCTCTCTCCTCTCTCTCTCTCTTATCCTACTCTCTCATCTCTCTCTCTCTCTTATATCTCCCTCTCCTCTCTCTCTGTTATATCCCTCTCCTCTCTCTCCTCTCTCTTATATCTCTCTCCTCTCTCTCCTCTCTCTTATCTCTCTCTCTCTCTCTCTCTCTCTCTCTCTCTCTCTCTCTCTCTCTCTCTCTCTCTCTCTCTCTCTCTCTCTCTCTCTCTCTCATATCTCTCATATCTCTCATATCTCTCATATATCTCATATCTCTCATATCTCTCATATCTCTCATATCTCTCACGGGGCTCGTGGGGCACTAGGTCATTAATATCTCACGGGACTCAGGGAGCCCAATGACGCAGCGCTACACACTCTCACACACACACACACACACACACACACACACACTACAATGTGTTGTGATGTAAAGAATTAGCCAATGCTATTACTCTAGCTACCGTGTCCCGGCGAGACCTACACTGCGCCCCATACACTGCGCCCCATACGCTGGACGCATACACTGCGCCCCATACACTGCGCCCCATACACTGCGTACACTGCGCCCCATACACTGCGTACACTGCGCCCCATACGCTGGGCCCCATACACTGCGCCCCATACACTGCGCCCCAGCAGGAGAAGCGGACATTGTTTTGAATCCGCACCAGAACGGTCCATACTGCGCGTCACGGCGTACACTATAAGGTCGGTCTGCGTGCGCTGAGGCCCTACTCTGCTGACCTGGTCAAGTTCAAATGGTTGAATTCCCTCTCTGAACAGGATCATGGACTCTTCCAGAAAAAAGACAGCCCCCATCAGGAGAGCCACAAAAGGATCGCTCTCCTAGACCGCGGCACCGCTCAGGTCAGTCATGCCTGCGCTTTGCAGGCCGGAGGCTTTGAGATGACAGCACGGAGCTGACCCCTCTCTCGTGCAGCGGGGGTTCACGTAGATGTTGGGGTGCAGTGTTCCGACCCTCAGTTAATGTTAATATAAGGGGGTCTTTGTTTTATTCCTTTACACTTCCATGCTGATCTTTAAATGAGCATTAAGTTGTTATGTAAATGGATTGCTGACTATCTCTGTATTTGTGTGCGTTCTGTGATTGTGTAAGGGGCGAGGCACAGGAGAGCTGGGGGAGGCTGGCATTCCCTCTGTGATTGTGTAAGGGGGCGAGGCACAGGAGAGCTGGGGGAGGCTGGCATTCCCTCTGTGATTGTGTAAGGGGCGAGGCACAGGAGAGCTGGGGGAGGCTGGCATTCCCTCTGTGATTGTGTAAGGGGCGAGGCACAGGAGAGCTGGGGGAGGCTGGCATACACTGTGATTGTGTAAGGGGGCGAGGCACAGGAGAGCTGGGGGAGGCTGGCATACACTGTGATTGTGTAAGGGGCCGAGGCACAGGAGAGCTGGGGGAGGCTGGCATTCCCTCTGTGATTGTGTAAGGGAGGGAAGCACAGGAGAGTTGGGGGAGGCTGGCATTCCCTCTGTGATTTTGTAAGGGAGGGAGGCACAGGAGAGCTGGGGGAGGCTGGCATTGCCTCCTGTGCTAAAGATGCTTTTGATCATTTCACAGAGGGTGCTCAAAGCCATCGACGACGCCCAGACCACACGCCAACAGCACACATTGGTGCGGCAACGATCGGAGAGATTTATCAAGCAATACACCAGCTGAAAACCGGAGCGGGTCCCCTCGTGTGTGAGCTTCCCTTTCCTGCTGTGTAACATTTCATTTACAATACTACGTCCACGGCTTCAGCCACGTGGTAACTAGCTTTGTGGACTGCAGAATCTCCCCCCTGCGTTTGGAATCCGTCCTTTTCCCCCCCACACTGCGGGAGACGCCTCTCTCTCCCAAAGACGAGACTGCATGAAGACGGAGTCGTCCCCTGAGCACTGGGAGAGTTTCCACGGCCGGATGGCAAACGGAACCATTTGTTTTTACTGGTCTACGTGTTGTACGGTGCCATGTATTTGCCCAGCTGACTACCGCCGCCTGGAGCTGTGTGTGAAGGTTCGGGGGGCGCTCTGCGGGTACTACTTGAATATCCATCAGACACAAAGGCTACCTTTGTCCTGAAGAAGAAACCACTGACTGATTGTACAAATGCACAGATTTAATAAAGAAATATTTGCACTCGACTTCCTCTCCGTGGCTGTGTTTCACGTATGAATGACGTTTCCAATGAAAATCCGAATGTGTGCAAATAAATCGGAAAAATAAGGTACCAGTGGACCAAGCACACGATGTAACGTACAGGAGAAGCCTACGGTCCATCTGCCGCAGTGACCGGAACCTTCCAAGTGGTTACTCTGCCCCTCTCCGCACACAGTGACCATGTATTGCATAGAAAACCTAGCAGTGAGTGGGTTAACCCTTAGTCACATGTCTATGTGGAAGGGGGCGTGAGCACATGGCACTAGTTTGACTTCTGATGATTAGCGGGGGTTTGTTACGGTTCCGGAGTTCATGGCACCAGAAGTCCTTTGATTTTTCTTAAGAATTCAATCAGCTAGCTTTGTTTATTATTCTTATTCCTTGATTACTGGGGAAGCCAACTCCAGTCCTCAAGGGCCAGCAACAGGTCAGGTTTTGCAGATATCCCTGCTTCAGCACAGGAGTGTCAGTCAACGACCACCACTGAGTGAGCCACCTGTGCTGAAGCTGGGATATCGTTAAAACATGATGTTGGTGGCCCTTGAGGACTGGAGTTGGCCACCCTTGCTTTAGAATGTAATGTGGTTTGGAGGGTGTGTGTGTGTGTGTGTGTGTGTGTGTGTGTGTGTGTGTGTGTGTGTGTGTGTGTCTTTATTTGTATAGCATGGTAGAACGAACACGGCACAACGGATTTCAGATAACTAAACTCATTTATTGAGCCAACACAACGTTTCGACCTTAGTGGTCTTTATCAATTGACATAGTGGTATAACACACAATCCCATCAGATTCATTAAATAGCACCCAAACCCCCATCATGCATTCTGTTCAATTAGTCCTGATATTCATATGTGCTGAAAACACCCTTATTTCCATTCCCTAATACCTCCATGTGTTGTATATTATAAAAGTCTTATCCGGGTCTTTAAGTGGTAATCAGATAATCCGTTTCACCCCATCTCAGCCGTTACACCGCTGCTGACGTGTCTCATGGCATCAGCCATTTGTATGCTTCATCTGGGTCTTCTGTCGTGGAACGCACTCATCGCGCTATGCGGTTCAATCCCTGCGCATGCGCATATGCCGGATTCCTCCATCCTTATTCCGTATGGAACGCATGAATCGCGCACTGCGTGTCAATCACTGCGCATGCGCTTCCTCTTCTTTTAGCGTCCTCGTTATTCCTGCTTGCATGGGGCGCATCACGTCATTCTGGTCCCTCGATGTGTCTGTCATGGACCACTACAACTCCAGTTGCCGGGGAAGATATCTGATGCCTTTGTCATCACGAGATCCCAGTGTATAAAAGAAAGAGAAAGGAAGGGTGAATCAGCAACAGCTAATGTAGTCAGATTGCATAAGAACAAATACTTAACCCTACTGTGCCAAGTGAAAAAACTAAGTACCAATAAAAATAAAGGAACCGATTTAAAAATGGTTGGTCTTTATCTTGCAATTAAATAAATTCTTCTACGAAATCCATAATCCCAGAGGTATACTGATCTTACATATTTTAATCCATATCAGCAAACAGTGGCAGCAACCTTAGGCTAAGGAGAAGAATATTTTTTTATTATTATTATCTTTCCTCAATAAAGCATCCCTGTAGACGGACATTCATAGAGGTACACAATTGGAGACTTTTATAAGGTGAAATTATAATAAGGCTTTATTGTGCCTTTTCCTTTTCATCAGGAAATCCATCCAAACACGGGGGGGGGGGGGACAAAGCTTCTATTCACTTGGGAGTATTTCTAGTGAAACACTATGCAATTAATTCACATCTCCCTTAGTCAAGATTTTCTCCCAGCCCCAAACACATAGCATGAAATAAGCAGATATAAGAAGTCTCTTAAGAATGAAAGTCTTATCTGTTTCTTGGAGGGAAAATCTTCTCAGTTCCTGGTTCAGCTCCCTTCCCTCAGGGTGTGTCAGCTTCAGGTTTAGTAGTTTTCCCTGGGTTTTGAAATCGGCTCTGCTGTGTCTTCTGGCAGAGCTCAAGACATGGTCAGCTCCAGAGATCTGTGTTCTCTTGGTCAGTCTCTCCTGGGAGACTCAAGAACCCCTGCTCTGTCTCCAAAGGTCAGCTCAAATGTGAGCTAAGGAGTCACTTCCTGTCTCAACAGACAGGCTTTTGTAAGCATCTAAATCAGGCAGGTGGTGTTTATTAATTGACTACCAACAGTTAACCACCACACTGCTAGATTAAAGGCACATTACTTGAACAGGGATTACTCCCCTGTTACAATCCCAATGATAGAAAATCATTCAGTCCATTGGGATATTCTGTATCTAATGTATGAATCCAAAAGGATTCACGCTGTAGCAATAAGACATCTTTGTCTATACCTGCCTTAGCTTTTTTATATGTTCGATCCTGATTAATTTTAATCGGTATCCTCTGCACAATTACAGATTTTGCTCTTATGTTCAATGAACCTTGTTTTAAGCATTCGATTACTTTTACCAATATAACACAGTCCACATGGGCACTTGATCATATACACTATATTGGTAGTTGTACATGTGATCCGTTCTTTTATTTTAAACAGCTTGCCACTTCTGGGGTGATTGAACGTATCCCCAGTATTCAGAATATTGCAAATACTACATCCATAGCATTTATAACCACCTGCCTTAGGTGCACTTAAGAAATGTGGAGTAATGTAGTGTTTCTGATTATCAGCTTGATTAAGATGTCTTTTAAATTCTCCCCTCGTTTATAGGCAAACCGTGAGAGATCCTTACAGACATCCTTCAAAGTGTCGTCAGTCTGTAATATTCTCCAGTGTTTTTTGAGTGTTTGTTTAATAAAACCACTGGCCATTGTAAACTTACTGACACATGTCAAACGATCACTTTTTAAGGCTTGCTGTGGAGGTTTGTTGATTGCTGTAATTATTTCAGATCTTTTATGTCTTCTCTCTGCAAATCTCTCCTCAATTTCTTTTAAAGTGTCGTCTAATTTGGTTTGCCTGTCTACAATGCGTGTTGCTCTGATCTTTTGTGAAAACTGTAACATTTGTTTCAGGCGCTCTGGGTGGAAGCTGGATGCATGCAAGGTACAGTTTCTGTCTGTGGGCTTCCTACTGTATAAAGATCACTGTGTAATTCTCCATTTTCACATGTTAGGAGCACATCTAGATGAGAAATCTGCTTTCTGCTCCAATTTTTAGTGAATCTCACAGTTGTCTAGTCCATCCAAATAATCAAAAAAATTAGTTGGTTCCTCTTCTGTACCTTCCCAGAGAAATAGCAGATTGTCAATATATCTACAATAGAAGAGCATATTGTTATAATGTTCTGTTGAAAAAAATAAACCTCTCCTCAAACTCCGTCATATATAAATTAGCGTAGGACGAGCCACAGTGCTGCACATTGCTGTTCCTGCTGTCTGGAAATAAAAAGTCTGCTCGAACTTAAAGTAATTTTTGTATAGAACAAAATGGAGGAGCATAATGTAATCAACTGGTGGGTTTGTTTTGTGTGCAATGATCAAGTTTTGTCTAATGACATCTAGACCATCCTCGTGTGGGATTATGGTGTATAAATTTGTCACATCCATTGTCACCATTAAAATGTCTTTCCCATCAAGAGGCACTAAGCGTATCTTTTTTCAGGAAATCAAATACATCTTGTATGTACGATTTGCTTTTAACGACCAGAGGCTGCAAAAAAGTGTCAACATAAACTGCTAATGGCTGGTTGATGGAACATGTGGCTGATATGATGGGCCTCCCTGGAGGATTTTGCAAACTCTTATGGACCTTTGGTAATAAATAGAGAACTGGTCTTCTGGGGGTTTTCATAGTAAGATAATTTACTGTTTCTTCATCAATCCATAAATTGTTTAATCCTAATTGAAGAATGCCCTTAATTTCAGTTTGATACCTTAATGTAGGATCATGGTCAAGCTTTATATAACACTCCTGATTACCCAATTGCCTCAGTGCCTCTGTTTTATACATAGTATAGTCTTGCACTATAAGTGCTCCTCCCTTATCAGCTCTCTGGAAAATAATGTTGTTATTACCCCTAAGATTTGTTAATGCCTCCTTTTGTTCAAGTGTAAGATTACAATTTGTGTAGTGTTTCCTTTTGAAATATTGTTTCACATCATTTTTGATAAGACGCATAAATACGTTAACACCTGTGTTTTTAAAGGGTGCAATAAACCCGGATTTCAATTTACACTGATTGGTTTTTACCTGTCCTTGTTGATGCCATTGAACAGAATGCATGATTGGTGTTTGGGTGCTATTTAATGAATCTGATGGGATTGTGTGTTATGCCACAATGTCACTTGATAAAGACCACTAAGGTCGAAACGTTGTGTTGGCTCAATAAATGAGTTTAGTTATCTGAAATCGGTTGTGCCGTGTTCCTTCCCCATGCTATACATTGGCCTGACTGACAGGCTATCGTTCAAGCACGGGAGCACCGTTAATTGTATCATTGTTATACTCTATTTTAGGTGTGCAGCATTTGCCTTACATGTCTTTATTTGTATAGCGCCATTAATGTACATAGCGCTTCACAGCAGTAATAGTTACAATCATATAAATAACACATAATAAGATATAAATAACACAAAGGGGAGAAGTGCTTCCGACTTAAAAGTAACATTTCGGAAGAGGAGTCCCTGCTCCGAAGAGCTTACGATCTAATTGGTAGGTAGGAAGAACATACAGAGACAGTAGGAGTCTGCAGGGGGCCAAGCTTTATGTAAGAGGTGTTAATTATCAGCCATCGAGCTACTCATATGCTTCCTTAAGCAGGTGTAATTTAAGATGGGTCCTAAAGGTGGAGAGAGAGGGTGCTAGTCGGGTATTGAGGGGAAGGGCATTCCAGAGGTGTGGGGCAGTCAGTGAGAAGGGTTTAAGGCGGGAGAGGGCTTTGGATACCAAAGGGGGTAGAGAGAAGACATCCTTGAGCAGAACGTCATGTAATATTCAGTTTCCATCACCAGTGGTCGCTCTTCCATTACAAACATGGAGTGGTGATAACCTCTACACCAGCCAACGGGTACTGCGTGCAGCTTTATTACGATCCTTTTCCACGACCTAACGATGTGCTGGTTATTGGTCCCGCTGCGTCCGGGGGCGCGCGTGGCCGCGTGCGCGTTACTCACCAGCAGGGGTATCCTCCCAAGCCGGTCCCAGTCCCCCCTCGCTGCACGGCTCACTATGCGCTGTGACGCGTCAGCCGGCAGGGGATGCAAGAGAATTGTGATCCCGAGCGGTGACGCGTCACGTGGTGCGCTGATGAGCCTATTGGGTGGCGGGGGCTGGAGCTGTCAGAGCTTCCCCCACCTCCAAAATGTAGGGGGGCAAGTGTGTGTGGTGTGTTGTGTGTTGGGACGGACCGACGGAGGGAGGGATCAGCACGGAAAGGAGGGCATGTGTGGGGAGCGAGCTGCTTACTTTCCAGCATACAGCCGGCAGCAGCACCCTCCTGGGGGTTGGGGGTGGGGTGTGTATCGGACGGGAGCTGCACGGGGTGTGTGGAGGGGGGGAGGGAGTAGCGCAGAGGGCATGTGGAGGGGGGGGAGTAGCACAGAGAGCAGCAGAGGGCATGTGGGGCGTCCCTCCTGCAGCCCGGGAGACCCCCGCTAGAGCCCTCCGCTCAAACCACGCCGCAGCTCCCGCTCCCTACAGACCGCAGATAGCAGTCAGGTGCCTCTCCACGCGGCGCCTCTCTGCAGTGCGCGCGTGTGGTCTGGGGCAGCGCGGCCTTAGCCTGACAACGCTATGGCAGAGACATGCCAGACATCCAGCATGTCTCTACCTGCCCCTACATGAACTACTGTGGAAGCTGAATGATCCGCCCTGTACCATCAACCGGCATACACCGAAATACTGCAGCTGTATCTGAGCTCATTGCTGGCGCATTCTGGTGAGTTTCTGTGGTCCGCGCCATCCCCGCCATTCAATCTACGTCACCACCGCTATAAAATCCGCGTCATCAGCGCCATCCCCACCATTCACTCCGCGCCGTCCCCGCCATTCACTCTGCGCCGTCCCCGCCATTCACTCCGCGCCATCCCCGTCATTCACTCCGCGCCGTCCCCGCCATTCACTCCGCGCCATTCCCGTCATTCACTCCGCGCCGTCCCCGCCATTCACTCCGCACCGTCCCCGCCATTCAATCCGTGTCACCACCGCCATTCACTCCACGCCATCCCCGCCATTCACTCCATGCCATCCCCGCCATTCAATCCGCGTCTCCGCTGCCATTCACTCTGCGCCATCCCCCCCATTCACTTTACGCCATCCCCGCCATTCACTCCGCGCCATCCCCGCAATTCACTTTACGCCATCACCGCCATTCACTCCGCGCCATTCACTCAGCGCCATCACCGCCATCCAATCCGCGTCACCACCGCCATTCACTCTCCGTCACCCCCGTCATTCACTCCGCGCCATTCCCGCCATTCACTCCGCGCCGTCCCCGCCATTCACTCCGCGCCGTCCCCGCCATTCAATCCGTGTCACCACCGCCATTCACTCCACGCCATTCCCGCCATTCACTCCATGCCATCCCCGCCATTCACTCCGCGCCATCCCCCCCATTCACTCTGCGCCATTCCCGCCATTCAATCCGCGTCTCCGCTGCCATTCACTCCGCGCCATCCCCCCCATTCACTTTACGCCATCCCCGCCATTCACTCCGCGCCATCCCCCCCATTCACTTTACGCCATCACCGCCATTCACTCCGCGCCATTCACTCAGCGCCATCACCGCCATCCAATCCGCGTCACCACCGCCATTCACTCTCCGTCACCACCGCCATTCACTCCGCGTCACCACCGCCATACACTCCGCGTCACCACCGTCATTCACTCCGCGTCACCACCGCCATACACTCCGCGTCACCACCACCATTCACTCCGCATCACCACCGCCATCCAATCCGCATCACCACCGCCATACACTCCGCGTCACCGCCACCATTCACTCCGCGTCACCACCACCATCCAATCCGCGTCACCACCGCCATTTAATCCTTTGTGATATTCTGCATAACGCAATGTTGTGTTATCAGCAAGTGCAATAATCTGGTCTACGTGTGCACCAATAACCTCGGCCAATGGGCAGAAAGGGAGGATTTAGGCCCCACAAAGTTTGAAGGCAAAAAAAACAAAAAAAAACATACTTTTAAAAAATCATTTACAGATGTAAACAAAACTCAATAACGATGGATGTTTTGCCGTCTGCGATTTTATGTCTGTTCTGCGCAGAGTATGCTATATTTTGCTATAATAATGTCATGTATATAACCACTCGCTCTGTAATGTGCCCTAGGGTGGATCTAAAAGGTTTCTAAATTCCAACAGGTACCCTGTAACCGGTAACATAAAAGCAGATCAAAGACAAAGTTTGGTATAAATGTCAGATAAACCAGTGTTTTAGTTCAGGGTTAAAGTACCTCATCGCAGGCCGGGACATCCCTGTTTGCAAAATAAAACCCCTCTTCCCCCTCCTGATTGCGCTCTGCAGAACAAGGCCGGTACGTACGAATGCCAGCACAAGGGGACAATAAGGTCATGTCTGCAATCCCTCGTCCTGACTGCTGATAGGATTCTCTCTGCTGGGTGATTATTGGCTGTTTAGCAGATGGAAGGCAAAGCTTAGACCGTCCCACTGCTTCCCGCTTCTACGCTCTTACTGCACCTCCACTGGAGCTCGAGCTCCTGACTTGTTCTTGCTGTAGGAAGCCACCACAAGGCTTTTGGGAGAGCCGGACAAGGGCGGCCAACTCCAGTCATCAAGGGCCACCAGCAGGTCTGGTTTTAAGGCTATCCCTGCTTCAGTCATTATGACTGAGCCACCTGTGCTGAAGCAGGGATATCCTGAACACCTGACCTGTTGGTGGCCCTTGGGAACTGGAGTTGGCCGCCCCTATGCTAGTACATCATTGCCGAAGAACTCTATGGATGGTCCTTAAGAAGGCGTCAACACTGGGCTGATCTAAGATTCTCCCTGGCAAAACGGCCGACCACATCTAGGCGCTTCCTAAGGTCTAGTACATATTGCAGGGTATTCTTAGAAGGGGACTGCTGTTCCTCCCAGGACTCCTTTAGGAGGTCTAGGATACCCCGGGGTTGGCGGCCATAGAGCAATTCAAATGGAGAGAATCCCGTGGAGGCCTGGGGAACTTCCCGCACTGCAAACAGCAGAAAAGGGAGAAGTTCATCCCAGGCTCTCTTCTCTGAATTTACAAATTTCCTCAGCATCCCCTTTAGAGTTCGGTTAAATCTTTCCACCAATTCGTCAGTCTGTGGATGGTAGACCGATGTCCGAACAGACTTGACCTCTAGTAACTTTAAGACATCCTTCATCAGTTTAGCCATGAAATTTGTACCTTGGTCTGTCAACATAACCTGGAGAAGTCCAACCCGTGAGAACAGTTCCAACAACTTGTTGGCTACTTGCTTCGCCGTTGCTGTTCTCAGGGGGAATGCCTCAGGATATCTTGTCGCATAATCAACTATTACAAGGATAAACCTGTGTCCTTTTGCAGAAGGTTCTAGAGGTCCTACCAAGTCTACCCCAATCCTCTCAAAGGGAACTGACACCAAGGGTAGAGGAACCAAAGGGGCTGGTTTTGTCCTTTTGGACTAGTTAGCTGGCACTCCGGACATGCTGCACATAGCCTAGCAATATCACTATGCATCCCTGGCCAATAGAATCGGTATGAAATACGGTCCAATGTTTTATCCCTGCCCAGGTGACCACCCCAAGGGACAGTATGGGCTAGAGTGAACACAGATTTAACAAACGCCTTGGGAACCAATATCTGTCTGGTGACCTCCCCCTGTTTGTGTCTGCCTATTCACCCTATATAGGATATCCTTTGATAGCTCAAAATGGGGGGGGGATACTATCGCCCCCTGTGCATCTAAAATCTGTTCATCAATTTTCACCACCTTGTCATACTGTCTCGCAAGGACTGACTTTTGCTTCTGGCGAAAGTCAGGGAGGTACAGGTCTGGTAAATCTCCAGGGCCCATATCCCCCTCCCTTTGGCCATCCCCAGCCATCACTTGTGACCTCTGACTACTAGGATGGTCACCTTGAGACCCAGATTTCTGCAACCAGTCCTGTTTGTCCAAGCGTCTTTGCTTCCGAGTCTTTTGAACCCGGTGTCTACTGGGAAAAAGGTCTGCCGAGAAGGGGAACAGTTTGCCAGGGTTCTCCTGAGCCCTAGAAGGAGGCTCCTCGTGAAGGACTGGGGCCATTAGGTCTGAAAAGGAAGGCCAGTCCCGACCGAGCACAACGGGGGCAGGGAGCCAAGGAGCGACTCCTACTTCGAGGTAAGCCTCCTGACCTTTTACCTGTAGCCGGATTTTGGCCGTCGGATAGCGTTTTACATCGCCGTGTATACATTCTATGCTCCATGGGAAGTCAAAAGAACACACGTTAGGCGGTAACAGTTCCTGGAGGACCAGAGTTTTCCCAGAGCCCGAATCTACAAGGGCCTGGACGGTTTTTCCCCCAATCAGGGCTTGTTATTTTCCCCAGAGGGAAAAGAGGAGGATCCAGGGTCCAAACAAAAAGAATATTAAAGAGTCAACAAATCCCGATTGATAGAGGTATTTTTAATCTCTCTTCGGTTATTCTCACGGATGACCAGAAAAGAGTTTTAAGTAAAGGGCTCTCTTTTTCTAAGTCCTGCGGAGCTAACTCTTTTCAACTTTTTAAAGACTTACACAAATTCATAAGAAATATCACACTCAAAAGGCATTTTCTTAAATCAGAGAAGGAATCTACTGTTAATTCACTAATCCCCAGTTTAGAACAAGTACAGGAAGAACAAACTTGTATCCATACCCCCTTTAGGGCTCAATCAACCTTTTACCCATATCAATCAAAGGGTAACCATGTGGACACTTTCTTTGATATGGTTTATAATGATCTTAATGGTATTAATGATAATGGAAGAGCAGGTAATATCAGACATAACCTCACTAAAGCCGAAAGCCTTGCATTAAGATTCTTGCAGGATAATCACCAACTTATTATTAGACAGGCTGACAAAGGAGGAGGTGTTGTTCTACAAGATCGCTCTGTCTATGAATAAGAGGCACACCGACTCCTTTGTGACCCTGTCTTTTATAAGAAATTGGCATCAGATCCCACATCTTTGTTCCTAACAACACTTAAGGTGCTCTTAGACGAAGCACTATCCCTAACCGTAATCACAGAAAAGGAATATGGTTTTCTATATAACAAATCACCAAAAATACCGTTTTTTTACCACCTTCCGAAACTGCACAAATCCTTGATAAACCCACCGGGACGACCTATAGTCTCGGGTATATCCTCATTGACCGCAAATTTATCCCAATATGTGGATTACTTTCTGCAGAATATTGTAGGGGAGTTACCTTCATATCTAAAAGATTCCTCTGCGGTAATAAACCTATTTGCAAAATTTGAATGGAAAAAATCGTACAGGTGGCTCACGTGCGATGTACAAGCCCTGTACACAAGTATTCCTCATACTAAGGGAATTGCGGCTGTTGATGATTACCTGAAAAAAGACTCTAAACTTACAGATCTGAATAGATGGTTTATTCTTAAAGCTATTGAATACGTGCTAACCCATAATTATTTTATTTTTCTTTCCCAGTTCTTCTTGCAGGTTTGTGGAACTGCAATGGGCACACGATTTGCCCGCAGCTTCGCAAAACTGTATACAGGCATACCCCGCATTAACGTACGCAATGGGACCGGAGCATGTATGTAAAGCGAAAATGTACTTAAAGTGAAGCGCTACCTTTTTTCCACTTATCGATGCATGTACCGTACTGCAATCGTCATATACGTGCATAACCAATGTAAATAACACATTTGTAACATGCTCTATAGTCTCAGCGCTTCAGTACAGGTAGGGAGCCGATATTGCTGTTCAGGACATGCTGATAGGCGCATGCGTGAGCTGCCGTTTGCCTATTGGGCGACATGTACTTACTCGCGAGTGTACTTAAAGTGAGTGTCCTTAAAGCGGGGTATGCCTGTATGGGGAACTGGGAAGAGCTATTTATTTGGCATAATAACCCATTTCAACATCATATAGTGGTATGGCGTCGCTACATAGATGACATTCTCTGTGTGTGGGAGGGAGATGAGGAGTCTGTGGATCGTTTTATCCAACATATCAATATCAATGACCATAATTTGGTCTTCACCCATGTCTCACACAGAGTGTCAGCTATTTGGATCTGAACTTAACAGCGTCAGAAGAAGAGGGTGTTACTACATCCACGTTCTTCAAGAAGGTCGATACAAATAACCTCTTATTGGCCTCCAGTAACCATAAAAAATCTTGGATAAGTAATATACCTGGAGGCCAATTTATGAGAATTAAGAGGAATTGCAGTAACGAAGCCGATTTTGAGCAACAAGCACAATTTCTTTTTTTGAGATTTATGGAAAGGGGATATGATTATAAACAACTTATGTTAGAACGAGAGAAAGTTAGGAAGATGGACCGTGGTAAAATGCTGATACCCAAGAAGAAGATAGCAACTAATGTAAATGGTGATAAAATAGTAGTTCCTTTTATTACCAATTATAATTCAATGCACAGACAGATAGAGGGGGTCATTAAAAAACACTGCGGAATCATTTCAACAGATCCAATTCTAAGTGGTCATATTAGTGCATCTCCCAGGTTTATCTATAGGAAGGCACGTAGCTTGAAGGATGCGTTAGCCCCAAGCGACATTGGGAAATCTGTGGATCCCAAATTCGGACAATCCTGGTTGGGCAACAAGGCAGTAGGAAATTTTCCGTGTGGAAGGTGTTGTACCTGTAGATTTCTTCATCCTGAAAGAAAAACATTCAAGTCGAATAAAAATCAGAAAATGTATAATATCACAGATTTGATAAACTGTAACACCAGTTTTGTAGTGTATTTATTAGAGTGTCCGTGCGGCCTGCAATATGTAGGCCGCACGAAGCGCAGTCTTAAACTCTGCATACAAGAACATGTGAGAAATATAAAGAATGCCCTACAGACTCACAGCGTAAGTCGCCATTATTCTACCCATCAGAATAAAGATCCCTCATCCCTAACCTTTAAAGGGATTAAATATATACCTCGGAGTAGACGAGGAGGTGACAGACTAAAGGATGTTCCGGTTCAGGAAACATATTGGATACAAAAACTTGAAACTTTAGGTATTAATGGTCTAAATGAGAATATAGACCTATGGTGTCTGTATTAAATAATGTGTCCATAAGATCAATTTTCAGTGTTTTGTCTGACTAAATTAATGTACAAGATCTGGAACTGGTTTAATGTAAACATCCGTTATACTATCAACATTTGTTTTATTCTCCTTGACAAGGCACTAACTGATTGTCTGTTTTATTTCAGAGCCATATATACCTCTATTGATTATATTGGTGTTTTTCTATATATATATCTATATTGTTATTTTTTTATGTGCTATTTGTTAAATAAAAGTGTATTTTTAAACAATATCCTGATCACACCTGATGGGGTTAAATCTTAGAAGCATGGAGGTTCTTAATGACCTGAATATACCCACATATGTGGGGTGCTGCTTAGTACAAATCTGATTGGTTTATTATGCTACCTGCTTGACCTACTGTATCAGATGTGGCCATAGGTTATTTATATGTTTGTAATTCATTAATCTAAAATCCCTGATGAAGTAGCTTACGCTACGAAACGCGTTGGATAGATTATACAGCTCTCAAGAATATTTTATTCACTATCTGCGTGCTGATATTAGCTTGGAGTCTTTCAAAATCTGTTGAACTCGGCACTACTGAAGTGACGCGATATCCTCCTTTACGGCCATCCTCACTGTTCTGACCCTACAGTTCTGACCCCTGAGGGCGTCCCATCGGCGGCAAGCCGGACGAAGTGGCGGTCTTTCAACGGCCCTGACCTGCAAAGGATCCTTACCTGCAACCTGGAGACGAGCGGAGGGTGTTCCCCAAGCATCGTGGCGGTGTGCTCCTAGGCTGAGATCTTCCATAAGACAGCAAAGTGGAATTCCTGCGGTCTCGATGTGGCGGTGTGACGTTGGGTAACCCATGTCAATACACATGAAATGCTGAATACTGTTTGATCTGATGTACGCAGATATCTTACCCTAATAATATATACATATATTTTTTACCTACTTCACTATGTGCGTCTGCGCTTTTGTTTTCTTTGTATTCCAGTTGCTCTAGGGGTGTTCTTATCCCTACCAATATAGCTGCAGACACCTGTTTTCTACTTTGAGGTTGTTTATTTTATTACTTTATCACAAAAGGTGGTTAATGGGTTAATCCAATACTTAACATTAGAGGTATTTAGTTGCGCACTTGTTTTTGTTTATATATTAAACTCAGGAATTAACCTGTGGGAAGGGGGCATCTGGTGGGACCAAGCAGCGTGAGGAGGTAATTGGTGGGTGGGGCTGTATGTAGGGTTGCCAGGTGTCCAGTAGTGACCTGGACTCTCCTGTATTTGGACACCGTCCAGTAAAAAATTAGGGGTAATACTGGGCATGTATGTGCCTGGGGACAGACCATCTGTAGGCAAGGCAGAGGGGGAGAATGCAGACTAGCCCATTCTGAGGGAAAGGCTGAGGTTGCTATAGCAAGTCACTGAATATGTCTAAGTAAACAACAAGTGTAGCAAAATGTTGCCCTTTCATATGCATCAAGCTGCTGAAACAGGGGAAATAACAGGCAACTGAACTACTGTAGGGAGAAATTAATCCCATAGGCTTTGAAACAAGCATGTCAAACTCGCGGCCCGCGGGCCGCATGCGGCCCACAATGAGTATTTTTGCGGCCCAGCTCGCGATGTGCCAGCACTGCCAGGCAACGCGCGCTCTCTGCAAAGGGGGAAAGAAAAAAAACCTCCCCCCTCTCCTGATTGGCTGGCGTGTGTTGGCACGCTGCCAGATTTTTTTTTTTGTGCCGCAGCAAGCTCTATCTGAGTTTGCAAAGCCAGGCCCGCCTCCATGTCTGCTTTGCTTCCCCCTTGCCCTCCTGCTCCGATTCCGCTCCCCTCGTTCCTATTTAGCTCCGATCCCCCCCCCTGCATCGATCCCCCCCGCTCTGATTCCGTTCCGATTTCCCCCGTGTGTATGTGTCTGAGTGTGTGTCTGTGTGTGTCTGTGTGTCTGTGTGTCTGTGTATGTGAGTGTGTGTGTGTGTCTGTGTATGTGTCTGAGTATGTGAGTGTATGTGAGTGTCTGAGTGTGTCTGTGAGTGTTTGTGTGTGTGTATGTGAGTGTCTGTGAGTGTGTGTGTGTGTCTGTGTATGTGTCTGTGTGTGTGTGTGTGAGAGAGAGAGTGTGTGTGTGTGAGAGAGTGTGTGTGTGAGAGAGAGAGTGTGTGTGTGTGAGAGAGTGTGTGTGTGTGTGTGTGTGTGTGAGAGAGAGAGTGTGTGTGAGAGAGTGTGTGTGAGAGAGAGTGTGTCCGAGAGAGAGAGTGTGTGTGTCTGAGAGAGAGTGTGTGTGTCTGGGAGAGAGAGTGTGTGTCTGGGAGAGAGAGTGTGTGTCTGGGAGAGAGAGTGTGTGTCTGGGAGAGAGAGTGTGTGTCTGGGAGAGGGAGAGTGTGTCTGGGAGAGGGAGAGTGTCAGAGAGTCAAAGAGTCAGAGGAGAGAGGCAGAGAGAGGGAGTCAGAGAGAGGGAGAGAGAGGGAGAGACTCAGAGAGAGGGACAGAGTCTGAGAGAGGGAGAGAGTCAGAGAAAGGGAGAGAGTCAGAGAGAGGGAGAGAGTCAGAGAGAGAGGGAGAGAGTCAGAGAGAGAGAGAGAGAGAGGGAGAGACTCAGAGAGAGGGAGAGAGTCAGTCAGAGAGAGAGTTAGCCAGAGAGTCAGTCAGTCAGTGAGAGAGAGAGAGTCAGTCAGAGAGGGAGAGAGAGTCAGTCAGGGAGAGAGAGAGTCAGTCAGAGAGAAAGAGAGTCAGTCAGAGAGAGAGTCAGAGAGAGAGTCAGTCAGAGAGAGAGTCAGTCAGAGAGAGTCAGAGAGAGAGAGAGTCAGTCAGAGAGAGAGTCAGTCAGAGAGAGAGTCAGTCAGAGAGAGAGTCAGTCAGAGAGAGAGTCAGTCAGAGAGAGAGTCAGTCAGAGAGAGTCAGAGAGAGAGAGAGTCAGTCAGAGAGAGAGAGAGGGAGAGAGTCAGTCAGTGAGAGAGAGAGAGTCAGTCAGAGAGGGAGAGAGTCAGTCAGTCAGAGAGTCAGTCAGAGAGAGAGAGAGTCAGTCAAAGAGAGAGAGAGAGAGTCAGTCAAAGAGAGAGTCAGTCAGAGAGAGCGAGAGTCAGTCAGAGAGAGAGTCAGTCAGAGAGAGAGAGTCAGTCAGAGAGAGAGTCAGAGAGAGAGAGTCAGTCAGAGAGTCAGTCAGTCAGAGAGAGAGAGTCAGTCAGAGAGAGAGAGTCAGTCCGAGAGAGAGAGTCAGTCAGAGAGAGAGAGAGAGTCAGTCAGAGAGAGAGAGAGAGAGTCAGTCAGAGAGAGAGAGAGTCAGTCAGTCAGTCAGAGTCAGTCAGTCAGAGTCAGTCAGTCAGAGAGAGAGTCAGTCAGAGAGAGTCAGTCAGAGAGTCAGAGAGAGAGAGTCAGTCAGAGAGAGAGAGAGTCAGTCAGAGAGAGAGTCAGTCAGAGAGAATCAGTCAGAGAGAGAGTCAGTCAGAGAGAGAGTCAGTCAGAGAGAGAGTCAGTCAGAGAGAGTCAGTCAGAGAGAGAGAGTCAGTCAGAGAGAGAGAGAGTCAGTCAGTCAGAGTGAGTCAGTCAGAGAGAGAGTCAGTCAGAGAGAGAGAGAGTCAGTCAGAGAGAGAGAGAGTCAGTCAGAGAGAGAGAGTCAGTCAGAGAGAGAGAGAGTCAGTCAGAGAGAGAGTCAGTCAGAGAGAGAGTCAGTCAGAGAGAGAGAGAGAGAGAGTCAGTCAGAGAGTGAGAGTCAGTCAGAGAGGGAGTCAGAGAGAGAGAGTCAGAGAGAGAGAGAGAGTCAGAGAGAGAGAGAGAGAGAGTCGGAGAGAGAGAGAGAGAGAGAGTCAGTCAGAGAGAGTCAGTCAGAGAGTCAGTCAGTCAGAGAGAGAGTCAGTCAGAGAGAGTTAGTCAGAGAGAGAGAGAGTCAGTCAGAGAGAGAGAGAGTCAGTCAGTCAGAGTCAGTCAGTCAGAGAGAGAATCAGTCAGAGAGAGAGAGTCAGTCAGTCAGAGAGAGTCAGAGAGAGTCAGTCAGTCAGAGAGAGTCAGTCAGAGAGAGAGAGTCAGTCAGTCAGAGAGAGAGAGAGAGTCAGTCAGAGATAGTCAGAGAGAGAGAGTCAGTCAGAGATAGTCAGAGAGAGAGAGAGTCAGTCAGAGAGAGAGAGAGAGTCAGTCAGAGAGACAGTCAGTCAGAGAGAGAGAGTCAGTCAGAGAGAGAGAGAGGGAGAGAGTCAGTCAGCCGGAGAGTCAGTCAGTCAGTGAGAGAGAGAGAGAGAGAGAGAGAGAGAGTCAGTCAGAGAGGGAGAGAGTCAGTCAGTCAGAGAGAGAGAGAGAGTCAGTCAGAGAGAGAATCAGTCAGAGAGAGAGAGAGTCAGAGAGAGAGAGAGAGTTAGTCAGAGAGAGAGAGTCAATCAGAGAGAGAGAGTCAGTCAGAGAGAGAGAGTCAGTCAGAGAGAGAGAGTCAGTCAGAGAGAGAGAGTCAGTCAGAGAGAGAGAGTCAATCAGAGAGAGAGAGAGTCAGTCAGAGAGAGAGAGAGAGAGAGAGAGAGAGTCAGTCAGAAAGAGAGAGAGAGTCAGTCAGAGAGAGAGAGAGTCAGTCAGTCAGAGTCAGTCAGAGAGAGAGTCAGTCAGAGAGAGAGAGTCAGATAGAGAGAGTCAGTCAGAGAGAGAGAGAGTCAGTCAGAGAGAGAGTCAGTCAGAGAGAATCAGTCAGAGAGAGAGAGTCAGTCAGTCAGAGAGAGAGAGAGAGAGTCAGTCAGAGATAGTCAGAGAGAGAGAGTCAGTCAGAGAGAGAGAGTCAGTCAGAGAGAGAGAGTCAGTCAGAGAGAGAGAGTCAGTCAGTCAGAGAGAGAGAGAGAGACAGTCAGAGAGAGAGAGAGTCAGAGAGAGAGAGTCAGTCAGAGAGACAGTCAGTCAGAGAGAGTCAGTCAGAGAGAGAGAGAGGGAGAGAGTCAGTCAGAGAGAGAGAGAGTCAGCCAGAGAGTCAGTCAGTCAGTGAGAGAGAGAGAGTCAGTCAGAGAGGGAGAGAGTCAGTCAGAGAGAGAGAGTCAGTCAGAGAGAGAGAGAGAGAGAGAGTCAGTCAGAGAGAGAGAGAGTCAGTCAGAGAGAGAGAGTCAGTCAGAGAGAGAGAGAGTCAGTCAGAGAGAGAGAGAGAGTCAGTCAGAGAGAGAGAGAGAGTCAGAGAGAGAGAGAGAGAGAGAGTCAGAGAGAGAGAGAGTTAGTCAGAGAGAGAGAGTCAGTCAGAGAGAGCGCGTCAGTCAGAGAGAGCGCGTCAGCCAGAGACAGCGAGTCAGTCAGAGAGAGAGAGAGTCAGTCAGAGAGCGAGTCAGTCAGAGAGCGAGTCAGTCAGTCAGAGAGTCAGTCAGAGAGTCAGAGAGAGAGAGTCAGTCAGAGAGAGAGAGAGTCAGTCAGAGAGTCAGTCAGAGAGAGAGTCAGTCAGAGAGAGTCAGTCAGTCAGAGAGAGAGAGTGAGTCAGTCAGAGAGAGAGAGTGAGTCAGAGAGAGTCAGTCAGAGAGAGAGAGTCAGTCAGAGAGTGGGAGTCAGTCAGAGAGGGAGTCAGTCAGAGAGAGGGAGAGAGAGAATCGGAGATGCCAAGTGTCAGGAAAAAAACATTAATTTTATCGTTCTTTTTTTTATACTGTACTTTTCGAAATAAACCTAAGTTTCTATGAAAATTGAAGTTTTTGTTTTTTTGCGGCCCACATAAACTTAAACCTTGTTTATTTGGCCCGTGTTAGCCTTTGAGTTTGACATGCTTGCTGTAAAGGGAGACAGAGGAATATGGAATCTAGTTCCAGGACACTCCCCGTCTGGTATCTGGAGATACCACTATATTCTTGGTATATGTGGAACATATGTGCAATACAACA
This sequence comes from Ascaphus truei, assembly GCF_040206685.1. Lineage (NCBI taxonomy): Eukaryota > Metazoa > Chordata > Amphibia > Anura > Ascaphidae > Ascaphus > Ascaphus truei. The sequence continues at coordinate 36,557,324 of NC_134500.1, forward strand.
ACATAACAATGCAAGGTTCATGTCCACATAACGGCGTGATACCGGCCGGTACCACCAGCTTGGAGTCCTTTGGCCATTTTCGATAAGGGGCCAGGTGGATGCACAGCTCTAGGTTAGCTGAATGCACCACAATGTCTCTCAGAACCCACAGAACTGGTAGTGAGTTCTTCTTTGTTATAATCCGATTTAGGCATTAGGAGGATAATCTCTGTGATGGGCCTAAAAAGGTTTTTAACAATTCCATGTTGAGTCGCCTTCCTGATTCTTTCTACACGGCTCGCCACGTATACGTAGAATCTTCTTTTCTTGTTCCATATGTAGCCCAGTACCACTTTGCTATCTGTGTAGAATCTGACAGCATCTGGTTTGCAGTCCATCTCGTTTTCGATAAGTTCTGCCAGTTCTGCCGCTAACACTGTGCCACATAGCTCGAGCCTGGGTATAGTGTGGTCGGGTTGTGGCGCCAGCTAAGCCTTGCCGAGGATGAACCTGATATGGTAACTTCCACCCGCGTCCGTGGTTTTTAGGTAGGCCACCGCTGCCATGGCCTTTGTGGAGGCATCTGAGAACACGCAAAGCTCTTTGCTGTGTGTAGCGGTGAGAGATACAGTAGAGGCAACGTTTATTCTAACATTTGCCGTAAACTAGCCGGGTTACATTCTGGGTATGTGCTGGGTATGTTCTGGGCTAGTTTGAGGCACGTTTAAGGTATTTCTGCATTGACTAACGACCCATAGGATTAACACAGCAGGGATCCCTGGCATTCCAATTCAGTTTGAATGGGACTGCCAGGGACCCCCGCTGTTAATCTGATAGGCCATTAATCAATGCAGAAATGCTGGGGCTAGTTTAAGGAAAGTTTAAGGCATGTATTCAGAATGTACCTGGGTGTTTCCTGGGTTTTTTGGGGAATTGCCACTGGTTTTTGTTCGAATAAGAGTTGCCTCTACTGTATAGGCGAGTAAGGGTGTGGGATCTGAAGATGTTCAAGAATCTTCAAGGAATACTTCCACGTTTCCCACTCTTTCCATTTTTCTGGAGGTAGTGGGGTGTCCCAGTCCTGCTTCTCGAAGGACATTTCTCTGAGAAGAGACTTGCCTTGTATAGTGACAGGAGTTACAAATCCTAGCGGATCGTAAGGACTGTTAACAGTGGACAGGACTCCGCGTTGTGTGTAGGGTTTTTCCTCGATGGCTACCTGGAACGTAAATGTATCTGTTTTAAGATTCCAGCTTATCCCCAGGCTCCGCTGTATGGGAGGCGTGTCGGCCCCCAGGTCCAAATTCTTGAGATCGTTTGCGTGATCATCTGCGTGGAACGCCTTCATCACTATGGCACTATTGGAAGATATTTTGTGTCACTATGGCACTATTGGAAGCTATTTTGTGCAATCTTAGGTTGGCGTTTGCTATCATCTTTTGTGCCTCTTTGTTAACTGCCGTCAGGAGGTTGTTCTCTCCCTGGACATGACGAAGAACAGTCTCTTTTGTCCTTGTAAATCCCTTTGTGAAATGTCTCTGCGACTGTCTCTTTTTTGGCGTGTGAGAGGATAGTCTTTTTGACACTGTGGCTTCACCTGTAGGGCGCAATCTTTTGCGGCTATGCCAGCTGTGACAGCTGGCTGCTTTGTCGCTTGATACTCTGTGGAGAGGAACAACTGTACGTCTTAGCCGTGCCATTGCTCGCGGGAGGATCGTCCGATTGTTTATTGTCTTTTGGACGATCCCTTTGTTGGTCACCTTTGGGAGGTTACTTTCTTCCTTCAGTGGAGTCGACTCATCATCCTTGGTTGTCTGAACCACTAAGCATCCTAGGCCATTGTCACATCCCCCTGATGTGAGGATGTTCTTGTTGATCTCAGGGGTATGACTTTGTCTCTTCTCTTCACTTGGCCCTCCTGTCACTTGGAGATGGCCAAGACATGGTTCAGAGAGGGATGTGTGTCCACATTCTGTTATCACCGTTCTGCGGGCGTCAACATAGTCTTGTCCGTGCTCTTTGCCAGTGCACGCGTTGCCCACTATCACCCATCCTAGGTCAAGTCTTTGGGCGTATGGTGCGTTGTGGGGTCCGTTATGCTGTTTACGGACTTTATGTACCCTCAAGATGTCCCTACCGAGCAGCAGCAAGATCTTGGCGCCTTGTTCTACCTGCAGGATGTAGTTGGCTATTCCTCTGAGGTGCGGGTGATGGCGTGCCATGTCTGGTGTGGGAATCTCGTCCCTGTTTGTGGCCATGTGGTTGCACTCAATGAGTGTGGGGAGAGCTATCTTCACTCTGTTATCCACTGAACGTATGACGTAACCGCTTGCTCTTCTCAATGTTGTCTCAGTTGACCCTGCACAGGTTCTGAGGGTGTAGGGTGAAGCATTGTCTTGTAAGTTGAATAAGTTGAAGAACTCCGTCTTCGCCAATGATCTGTTGCTTTGGTCGTCGAGGATTGCATACATCCGAATAGCCTTCTCAGGTTGTCCCTGGGGGTGCACTGCGACAAGGCATATTTTGGAGCAGGACATTTTGTCACTTTCTTTTCCGCAAACCTCGGTGCGCTGAGACGTGACGGATGTTGGCTCTCCTACTCCTTCCTCCCTGCCATGCTCCGCTACGGAGGATGGGTTGAGTTGGTGGAGTGTCAGTGCCTCTGGATGTAAAGATGTTACGTACTTGTCACTTTTGCACACTGTACATTTGATTTCCTCTTTACAGTCTCTGGCTAGGTGAGTCGCGGAACCGCAGCACCTGAAGCAAACTCTGAATTCTCCAAGTAACCTCTTGCGTTCCTCTAGGGACTTCATCCTGAACCCAAAGCACTTGTTAAGTGGGTGTGGCTTCTTGTGTATGGGACATTCCCTGTTTGGGTCCCTTGGTTCCTCGACTGGTGACCGACTGATCAGGAGTAGTTTGGGTCGTGGGAGGCACGTCCGTCCTGTGGACCGAGATGGGTGTTTGAGTGTTACCGTATCTCGCCACTGGTCTCTCATTCCTCAGGCTGCTTGCACTGTGTGTGGTTTGCGCACCCAAGATGAAACTGGGATCGTTCCTTGTCCTTGCCGCTTCGCGGATGAAGCTCGATAAGAATGAGAATGGGGGGAAGGCGACTTGCTTCTCCCTTTTGTATTTGGAGCCCTGTGAAATCCATCTTTCTTGGAGGTTGTAGGGTAGCTTCTCCAAGATGGGTCTCACTCCACAAGCTGAGCCCAAGATTTTGAGACCTGTTAAGGAATGGTCTTTCCTTGCAAACTCCAGCTCTTGCAGCAGGTCCCCGAGCTCTCGTAACTTCGAGTAGTCTTTAGCTGTGATCTTGGGAAATCTGTCGACTCTTTTGAAGAGCGAATCCTCGACTGCTTCGGGGCTACCGTAGCACTCTTCTAGCCTTTCCCATACTAGGTCAGGACCTACTTGAGGTTGGTTCGCATTTGCCGTCCGAAGTCTCTTCGCGTGCTCCCTGGATTCGTTTCCCAGCCATTTGGATAGCAGGTTGAGCTCTTCCCTTACTGAGAAGCCCAGGCTGTTGATTGTGTCCTTGAACGTGAACTTTCACGTCCGGTAGTTCTCAGGATGGTCGTCAAAGTTGGTGAGTCCTGTTTGCACCAGGTCACACAGGATCATGTACTTGGCTATGTCTGTCAGGCCTGAGGCATCGGCGTGTTGGTAATGTTCTGAGGTAGTTGCTGGGAGGGTCCGTGCGGTCGCCTCTTCCTTGGCGTGGACGCGTGATGACTGCTGGTCAGTGTGAGGGGCTGTGTTCTCCCGTGTAGGTGTACCTGGATTGGGAGCCTGTTGTGGTGCATCCGTGTGCGCGCTGGCGTGTGGATCACTGTTGCGGCTGTGGCTATCCCAGGCAGCATGTACCATTGAAGGAGCAGCGTCTTCTCCTCGTGGACCTAGCAAGTCTTCGGTGTCTGTGGAGTCACTCCCTCTGTTGAGATGGTGCGCTGGTGTTTACACTGAAGAGGCTCCTTACGTAGTCCTCGGTGCGTTGGATTGGATCCTCTGAGGCTATCCGTCTGTACGGTTGCTCCCCGCCGTCCTGTCGCGCAGCTGCTTCTAAGACTTCGTCTTGGGCTATGGCGGCAGCGGCGTCCTCTTCTTTGCTTAGAGCTTCTAGATCCGCGTCCAATTTGGCCTTTCTGCGCGTAGCGGCAGCGGTGGCATTGGCGGCGGCAGGAGTAGTAGCAGCGGCAGCAGCTTTGGCAGCGGTGGCATTGGCGGCGTTCTGCTCCTCCTCTTCTATGCGTGCTCTTTCTGCCCTTAAGGATGCCTCTTTCCGACCATTTTCGGCCCTGGCACGTGCGGCCTTTGCAGTGGCTCGCGCCTTGGTAGCGCTGGCGCTTGCGCTTGACACGTTAGATTGCGCTGATCTTGCTGACCTTGATGAATGCCTGGATGTGCTTGAGCGCTGCGATGCGGTTTCCAGCAAAAGGTCTTCCTCTTACTCTTGGCTTCCGTGATATAGGTTCGCACGCGGCTGTCACGTGTCAAGTCAATGTTATGCTGTAAGTCCCTTTCTTGCAGGCTTTCGCCGGTGTTAGCCCTGGCCAAGTAAGTGACGTATGCTTCTGGCAGCTCTTGGTAGCGTGCGTGATCTATCTTTAATTGAGTTATTTCCTGCTCAAGCTGTTGTACATAATTGCAAGCGTCGGTGACATTGCATATCCCAAGTGTGGTTGTTTCCAAGGCCAACTCCAATTTAGCGCGGTGCGCTTCAATGTCAGTCTCATATTTTTCGCGGGCCTTTTGTGTCAGTGTGACTGTCCATTTAGGCCTTGCGTCTGCCTGCGCCTGTTGCAGTTACGCAGCGGTCTCTGTGTCTGAGTGATCACTCTCCTGCGTGATATCTGGTGAGGCTCTGAGTTCTGCGTTCTGCCATGCTGTAGGTGTGTGTAGGCCTTTAGCCAGTGCGTGTGGCGTGCGGTCTTTTACCTGTGTCAGCGATGGGCGACTGTCTCAGATGATGCCGAGCGGTGTCCTGCAGCGTTCAGCGTAGGGGTAGCTGTACTCACAGGTGTCCGGTGGCTCTGACCCGTGTCCTGGCGGGTGTCCGGTGGTGTGGCCCTTGGTGGCGCTAGCCGGGAGACGTGCGCAGGGGGTAGGTGAGATGGTAGCTCCTCACTGAGAAACTGTGCAGAGGGTGGACTCAAAAAAACAGAGAAGGCAATCAAGGCTCTGTGTGTTATGAACTTTCTGTCTGCAAAGCTGCGTGTGCAGTGTAAGCTGCTTGCTGCTTGTCAGTCTGCAGAGACTGCTCTGTGTTATCATAAAGTCTTAGAGTAGCAGCTCCTGTAAGTGCCTGTAAGGCACACAGTCCCCCTTTTTCACTATTCTGGAGGCCATAGTCATGTGTAGTATGATTAGGCCAGATAGGTTCAACTCATTCCTTTTACAAGCACAAAAGTTCTTTGTCTTTCTTCACTTTATTGAGAAAAAGCATGGATTTACAAAGGCACTTGTGGATGATGGTGTTGGGAGAGAATGTCTCTATGGTGAGTGCACTTGATAGTGGGGAAAGGTGAAAAAGGATGAGTCCTTGCCAGTAGAGAAAATTACAGAAGGGTACTCACTCAGCCAGTATTGAAGGTGGAAAAGGAAGTGCCAGTGTATTCTGGGTAGCAAGATAGCCTGAGGACAGACCATCTGTAGGCAAGGCAGAGGGGGAGAAGGCAGACTAGCCCATTCTGAGGGAAAGGCTGAGGTTGCTATAGCAACTCACTGAATATGTCTAAGTAAACAACAAGTGTAGCAAAATGTTGCCCTTTCACATGCAGCAAGCTGCTGGAACAGGGGAAATAACAGGCAACTGAACTAGGGAGAAATGAATCCCATAGGCTGTAAAGGGAGACGGAGGAATATGGAATCTAGTTCCAGGACAATACCTGTATTACCTCTCTGGGTGTGTATGTGTATACCGGTATTACCTCTCTGGGCGTGTATGTGTATACCGGTATTACGTCTCTGGGCGTTGTGACAGAAACCAGGGGATGGTAATAAATTCCATATATAGGGCTCCCAGGATACTGAACAGTTTCTATCCTGTCTGGCCTGGGAGTGCAGCCTTATAATACATGCACTCCATCCCACAGTTTTGGGCAAGCGCTGGAACTGAGGGATTTCTGTCACCTGTCATGCTAATTAGAAATCAGGTATGTAAGACTGATTTCCTGTTTGCTCTTGTCTCTTCTCCAGAGCCTGGAAGGCTGCTGAACACAGTGGGGAGAAGCCCCTTCCCCACACAGGTTCAGTTGTTCTATTCATTTGGCTAACTCTGCAAAAGTACCTTGTTTTGTTGTTGGAAAGTGGAAAAGCCACTTCCACCCTGAGTTAGGGAAATCTAAGTTAAGTTATCGCTCAGGTGAGCAGTTTTTGTTTTGATGTGTTTTGTTGTATGCACTGTGGCAGTCTTAGTGCCTGGGACTGAATAAACCAGGCACAGCCTGTTTAAAGGAACAGTACGTGATGCCTCCTCATTTAACCTACCCCAAAAGACCGTGTTCTAACCGTCCCGGACAAGCCGCGGAGCCCCGGAGTAAGCTGTTTGTCACATATGGTGGAGAATGCGGGCAGAACACTAAAAGGTCTGGGGGTTAAAGAACTTTAAAAAAAAAAAAAAAAAAAAAAAAAAAAAGTTTTTTTTCTCTCTCTCCAAACAAGATGGAAGACGTGGTGAGTGCGCTGGTACGCAATGTCGCTGTCCAGAAAGACGTGAATGAAGCCCAGCAACAGGCGAGTGAAACCCAGCGACAGCTGTTAATAACCCAGCAAGAGACTAATGCAATCCTGCAACAGGCGAATGCAAACCAGCAAGAGACAAACCGCTTGCTGAGAGAGGAGCAACAGCGGTTCGCTCAGGGCTTACAGCAGGAACTCGAGATCCTGAGGGGGACTATCAGTAACCTTCCACTGGCAGCGGCAGCCCCAGTTCCGAAAATGACCAGGGCAAGCCACTACCTTCAGAAGATGGGACCCTCGGATGATGTGGAAGCCTATCTTCTCACGTTTGAACGCACGGCACAGAGAGAGGGATGGCCAGAAGCTGAGTGGGCTGGTCTAATCGCACCCTTCCTAAGCGGCGAACCCCAGAAGGCTTACTTTGATCTAGAGCCAGCCGAAGCTAACGTCTATGCAAAATTGAAGTTCGAGATCCTCGCCCGCCTCGGCGTAACCACGGCTGTTCGCGCCCAAAGGTTTCACGCATGGTCCTTCACGATGGATAAAGCCACCCGAAGCCAGATGTATGACCTCATCCACCTCGCCCGGAAGTGGCTACAACCCGAGATCAACTCAGCAAGCCACATCGTGGAACGGTTGGTCATGGACCAGTTCTTGAGGAAACTTCCCTCTGCCTTACGCCATTGGGTCAGTCGGAGTGACCCCCACAATGCGGATGAGCTTGTGGCCCTCGTAGAAAGGTACAATGCAGCAGGAGAGCACCCGCAACCCACAGTCGTGGAGCAACCCCACTACCCGAGGTTCCAGGACTCTTCCAGAGACGGTAAAAGGGTACCGGGGTTAAGGGGAGCTGAAGAGCGGCGACCACCTTCACGCAGCACCAGCAACAGTGGTTCGCACACTAAGGGCAATAGCCAACATGGGGAGCCGGGAAAAGGCTCTAAGTGGGACACAGACTATGTACCTAAATGTGTAAATTGTCATGAGAGGGGCCACACAGCAAAAATCTGCCCACTAAATGATGAGCCCATGCAATGCAACAGCGTGGAACCTTATTCGCTGTTGTCCCAATGTATGCGCCCTAGCCCAGAGGACCCCTTGAATAACCATCTGTGGGCATTTGTAAAGGTTAATGGTAGGAGGGTTCGGGCACTTCTGGACTCTGGGAGCATGGTCACACTAGTGTCCGAATACCTCTTGCCCATTAAGAAGAAACAGAGAAACAGTTCACAAAGAATGGCAATTTGTTGTATACATGGGGATAATCATGAATATTCCACTGTTGATGTTTTTTTTGAAACAGAGTTTGGTTCTTTAGATTTCAAGGTGGGTATTGTACCCAAACTGGCACATGATGTGTTAATAGGGACCGACTTTCCCCATTTTCTAAAAATGTGGTCCCCCGCTCAGAATAGCGCCCAGAGTTCAATAGCGGACCATAACGAAGTATTAGAAGAAATAAATCCTTTCCCGTTTTCAGAAATGGAGGTTGACGAGGGCCCAAATAAGAAGGGGGAAAAGGAGGAGTGCTGTAAAATTCCCTTCCCCATCACTACTTTGGTAGGGAATACCCCAAATCAGGATGTTGATCAGACACTTACCACCCCAGAACCGGATAAGACCCTCGCTGACCTAGAGGTCAGTCCTGGGAGTTTTAAGAAGGCCCAGTGGGAGGACCCCACATTAGAGGTAGCAAGGGGAAATATACGGGACCTGAATAGTACTCTTGGCCAACCAGATAGGTCGCTTGCTTACCCCTACTTCGAGGTAGAGAACGACCTAGTATATCGGGTTGATAAAAGAAAATCAGTTACAACTAAACAATTGTTGGTACCACGGACATTCCGTAATGTAGTGTTACACCTCGCACATAGTCATCCATTGGGGGGACACCTAGGGGTGGAAAAGACAAAAGAAAAGGTTCTCCGAAGCTTCTATTGGCCTGGGGTTCTGGCAGAAATTACGAATTATTGTTCCTCATGCCCAGCATGTCAGATCACCGCCCCGTTCAAGGCGTACCGCAGCCCATTGGTACCCCTTCCCATAATAGAGTTACCATTTGACCGGATTGCTATGGATCTAGTAGGACCCATAATAAAGTCTGCTAGGGGACATCAGCATATATTGGTAATATTAGATTATGCCACCCGATATCCGGAGGCAGTTCCCCTACGTAGCACCTCTGCCAAAAACATAGCAAAAGAGTTAGTAGTTCTGTTTTCCCGGGTTGGAATTCCTAAAGAGATTCTATCTGACCAGGGAACACCGTTTATGTCCCAAGTAACAAAAGAGTTATGTAAACTCCTAAAAATCAAGCATCTCAGAACCTCAGTCTATCATCCACAAACAGATGGTTTAGTGGAAAGGTTCAATAAAACCTTAAAGAGCATGTTACGGCGGGCGGTCGATAAAGATGGGAAAAACTGGGATTGTTTGTTACCGTACCTGTTATTTGCCATTAGGGAAGTTCCCCAATCATCCACAGGCTTCTCCCCGTTTGAACTATTGTATGGCCGACACCCAAGGGGCTTACTGGATATAGCCAAAGAGACTTGGGAACACGAGGTTACCCCTTACAGAAGTGTAATAGAGCATGTTGCCCAGATGCAGGACCGCATTGCTGCAGTCCTACCCATAGTGAGGGAACACATGGAGAAAGCTCAAGAAGCACAGAGGAATACGTATAATAAGGGTGCTAGGGTCAGAATTTTTTTTCCAGGTGATAGGGTACTAGTTCTGGTTCCCACCGTGGAAAGTAAATTCCTTGCTAAATGGCATGGGCCATATGAGGTCTTGGAAAGAGTGGGAGAAGTAAATTATAAGGTAAGACAGCCAGGTAGGAGGAAACCTGAGCAAATTTACCATATAAACCTACTCAAGCCCTGGAAAGATAGAGAAGTCTTGTCAACCCTAGTAACCCCAGGTCCGTCAGAGAGTCAAGAAACTGACCCAGAGGTTAGCATAGCTGAAACCCTGTCCGTTCATCAGAAACAAGAGGTTCAGAATTTAGTGAGCAGAAACAAAGAAATCTTCTCTACACAGCCAGGTAGAACTAGCGTAATTGAACATGACCTAGTCTCTGAACCGGGGGTCCGAGTTAACCTTAAACTGTACCGAATTCCAGAGGCCAAAAGAGAGGCTATAAGTTTAGAGGTTAAAAAAATGCTAAAACTAGGCGTAATTGAGGAATCCCAAAGTGGGTGGAACAGCCCTATAGTCTTAGTCCCAAAGCCAGATGGTACAACAAGGTTTTGTAATGACTACCGGAAACTAAACGCGGTGTCAAAATTTGATACTTACCCTATGCCCAGGGTAGATGAACTTGTAGAGAGACTGGGCAAAGCCCGATATCTCACAACCCTAGACCTAACAAAAGGGTACTGGCAGGTTCCCCTCACAGAAAGGGCAAAAGAAAAGACAGCCTTCTCAACCCCAGACGGCCTCTTTCAGTATAGGGTGCTGCCTTTTGGCTTACATGGAGCTCCCGCCACATTCCAAAGAATGATGGATACAATTTTAAAACCACATGCTCGGTATGCTGCTGCCTACCTGGATGATGTGGTAATCCATAGTGAAGATTGGCAATCCCACCTTCCAAAGGTCCAAGCTGTGCTCGACGCAGTTCGGTCTGCTGGACTAACTGCTAACCCCGCTAAATGCACCATTGGTCTGGAGGAGGCCAAGTATCTGGGGTATTCTATTGGCAGAGGTTTACTCAAACCCCAAACACTCAAAGTGGAGGCGATACAAGGTTGGCCAAGGCCAATTACAAAAAAAACAAGTAAGGACCTTTTTGGGGTTAATTGGGTACTATAGAAGGTTTATTCCCAATTTTGCGACTAAGGCAACCCCACTAACCGACCTCACAAAAGCAAGAGGACCGCTTATGGTAAAGTGGTCCCCCGAAACCGAACAGGCCTTTAGAAGCCTGAAAGAAGCTCTCTGTGCCCAACCAGTGTTGGTCACACCTGACTTCTCCAAAGAGTTTGTAGTCCAAACCGACGCATCTGAGGTAGGGCTGGGGGCGGTACTCTCCCAGGAGTCTCAAGGTGAGGAACACCCCATCCTTTATTTAAGTAGGAAACTAAATCCCCAGGAGAAAAATTACTCCATAGTAGAGAAAGAGTGTCTCGCAATAAAGTGGGCTGTAGAGACGCTCAAATACTACCTGTTGGGGAGAAAATTCCGGTTGGTCACAGATCATGCACCCCTTACCTGGATGTGTCAAAACAGGGAAAAGAATGCTAGAGTGACCAGGTGGTTCCTAAGCCTACAACCCTTTAAATTGTCTGTGGAACACAGGTCAGGGCACAAACATGGCAATGCTGACGGGTTGTCAAGGATGCACTCCCTAATATCCATGGTCGCTCATCCCTCAGGGTCTGAGCTGGGGGGGAGGATATGTGACAGAAACCAGGGGATGGTAATAAATTCCATATATAGGGCTCCCAGGATACTGAACAGTTTCTATCCTGTCTGGCCTGGGAGTGCAGCCTTATAATACATGCACTCCATCCCACAGTTTTGGGCAAGCGCTGGAACTGAGGGATTTCTGTCACCTGTCATGCTAATTAGAAATCAGGTATGTAAGACTGATTTCCTGTTTGCTCTTGTCTCTTCTCCAGAGCCTGGAAGGCTGCTGAACACAGTGGGGAGAAGCCCCTTCCCCACACAGGTTCAGTTGTTCTATTCATTTGGCTAACTCTGCAAAAGTACCTTGTTTTGTTGTTGGAAAGTGGAAAAGCCACTTCCACCCTGAGTTAGGGAAATCTAAGTTAAGTTATCGCTCAGGTGAGCAGCTTTTGTTTTGATCTGTTTTCTGTTGTATGCACTGTGGCAGTCTCAGTGCCTGGGACTGAATAAACCAGGCACAGCCTGTTTAAAGGAACAGTACGTGACGCCTCCTCATTTAACCTACCCCAAAAGACCGTGTTCTAACCATCCCGGACAAGCCGCGGAGCCCCGGAGTAAGCTGTTTGTCACAGCGTGTATGTGTATACAGGTATTACCTCTCTGGGTGTGTATGTGTATACGGTATTACCTCTCTGGGCGTGTATGTGTATACCGGTATTACCTCTCTGGATGTGTATGTGCATACCGGTATTACCTCTCTGGGCGTGTATGTGTTGTGACAAACGGCTTACTCCGGGGCTCCGTCGTTTGTCCGGGACTGTTTAGAACACGGTCTTTTAGGGTAGGTTAAATGATGAGGCGTCACGTACTGATTCTTTAAACAGGCTATGCCTGGTTTATTCAGTCCCAGGCACTGAGACTGCCACAGTGCATACAACAGAAAACAGATCAAAACAAAAGCTGCTCACCTGAGCGATAACTTAACTTAGATATCCCTGACTCAGGGTTGGAAGTGGCTTTTCCACTTCCAACATCAAAACACGGTACTTTTGCAGTCTTACACAAATGAACAGAAAGATTGAACCTGTTTGGGGAAGAGGCTTCTCCCCTCTGTAGTTCAGCAGCCTTCCAGCCTCCTGGCTCTTGTGGGGAGCCCAGAGCAAACAGGAAATCAGTCTTTCATACCTGATTCCTAATTAGCATGACAGGTGACAGAAATCAGGCAGCAGACAAACTCTGGTCTGGATCTCTCATCCCTCAGTTCCAGCGCTTGCCAAACTGTGGGATGGAGTGTATGTATTATAAGGCTGCACTCCCAGGCCAAACAGGATAGAAACTGTTCAGTATCCTGGGAGCCCTATATACGGAATTTATTACCATCCCCTGGTTTCTGTCACATATCCTCCCCCCCAGCTCAGACCTCGAGGGATGAGCGACCATGGATATTAGGGAGTGCATCCTTGACAACCCGTCAGCATTGCCATGTTTGTGCCCTGACCTGTGTTCCACAGAAAATTTAAAGGGTTGTAGGCTTAGGAACCACCTGGTCACTCTAGCATTCTTTTCCCTGTTTTGACACATCCAGGTAAGGGGTGCATGATCTGTGACCAACCGGAATTTTCTCCCCAACAGGTAGTATTTGAGCGTCTCTACAGCCCACTTTATTGCGAGACACTCTTTCTCTACTATGGAGTAATTTTTCTCCTGGGGATTTAGTTTCCTACTTAAATAAAGGATGGGGTGCTCCTCACCTTGAGACTCCTGGGAGAGTACCGCCCCCAGCCCTACCTCAGATGCGTCGGTTTGGACTACGAACTCTTTGGAGAAGTCAGGTGTGACCAACACTGGTTGGGCACAGAGAGCTTCTTTCAGGCTTCTAAAGGCCTGTTCGGTTTCGGGGGACCACTTTACCATTAGCGGTCCTCTTGCTTTTGTGAGGTCAGTTAGTGGGGTTGCCTTAGTTGCAAAATTGGGAATAAACCTTCTATAGTACCCAATTAACCCCAAAAAGGTCCTTACTTGTTTTTTTGTAACTGGCCTTGGCCAATTTTGTATCGCCTCCACTTTGAGTGTTTGGGGTTTGAGTAAACCTCTGCCAATAGAATATCCCAGATACTTGGCCTCCTCCAGACCAATAGTGCATTTAGCGGGGTTAGCAGTTAGTCCAGCAGACCGGACTGCGTCAAGCACAGCTTGGACCTTTGGAAGGTGGGATTGCCAATCTTCACTATGGATTACCACATCATCCAGGTAGGCGGCAGCATACCGAGCATGTGGTTTTAAAATTTTATCCATCATTCTTTGGAATGTGGCGGGAGCTCCATGTAAGCCAAAAGGCAACACCTTATACTGAAAGAGGCCGTCTGGGGTTGAGAAGGCTGTCTTTTCTTTTGCCCTTTCTGTGAGGGGAACCTGCCAGTACCCTTTTGTTAGGTCTAGGGTTGTGAGATATCGGGCTTTTCCCAGTCTCTCTACAAGTTCATCTACCCTGGGCATAGGATAAGTATCAAATTTTGACACCGCGTTTAGTTTCCGGTAGTCATTACAAAACCTTGTTGTACCATCTGGCTTTGGGACTAAGACTATAGGGCTGTTCCACCCACTTTGGTATTCCTCAATTATACCTAGTTTTAGCATTTTTTTAACCTCTAAACTTATAGCCTTTCTTTTGGCCTCTGGGATTCGGTACGGTTTAAGGTTAACTCGGACCCCCGGTTCAGAGACTAGGTCATGTTCAATTACGCTAGTTCTACCTGGCCGTATAGAGAAGATTTCTTTGTTTCTTCTCACTAAATTCTGAACCTCTCGTTTCTGATGAACAGACAGGGTTTCAGCTATGCTAACCTCTGGGTCAGTTTCTTGATTCTCTGACGGACCTGGGGGTACTAGGGTTAACAAGACTTCTCTATCTTTCCAGGGCTTGAGTAGGTTTATATGGTAAATTTGCTCAGGTTTCCTCCTACCTGGCTGTCTTACCTTATAATTTACTTCTCCCACTCTTTCCAAGACCTCATATGGCCCATGCCATTTAGCAAGGAATTTACTCTCCACGGTGGGAACCAGAACTAGTACCCTATCACCTGGAAAAAAAATTCTGACCCTAGCACCCTTATTATACGTATTCCTCTGTGCTTCTTGAGCTTTCTCCATGTGTTCCCTCACTATGGGTAGGACTGCAGCAATGCGGTCCTGCATCTGGGCAACATGCTCTATTACACTTCTATAAGGGGTAACCTCGTGTTCCCAAGTCTCTTTGGCTATATCCAGTAAGCCCCTTGGGTGTCGGCCATACAATAGTTCAAACGGGGAGAAGCCTGTGGATGATTGGGGTACTTCCCTAATGGCAAATAACAGGTACGGTAACAAACAATCCCAGTTTTTCCCATCTTTATCAACCGCCCGCCGTAACATGCTCTTTAAGGTTTTATTGAACCTTTCCACTAAACCATCTGTTTGTGGATGATAGACTGAGGTTCTGAGATGCTTGATTTTTAGGAGTTTACATAGCTCTTTTGTTACTTGGGACATAAATGGTGTTCCCTGGTCAGATAGAATCTCTTTAGGAATCCCGACCCGGGAAAACAGAACTACTAACTCTTTTGCTATGTTTTTAGCAGAGGTGCTACGTAGGGGAACTGCCTCCGGATATCAGGTGGCATAATCTAATATTACCAATATATGCTGATGTCCCCTAGCAGACTTTATTAGGGGTCCTACTAGATCCATAGCAATCCGGTCAAATGGTACCTCTATTATGGGAAGGGGTACCAATGGGCTGCGGTACGCCTTGAACGGGGCGGTGATCTGACATTCTGGGCATGAGGAACAATAATTCGTAATTTCTGCCAGAACCCCAGGCCAATAGAAGCTTCGGAGAACCTTTTCTTTTGTCTTTTCCACCCCTAGGTGTCCCCCCAATGGATGACTATGTGCGAGGTGTAATACTACGTTACGGAATGTCCGTGGTACCAACAATTGTTTAGTTGTAACTGTTTTCCTTTTATCAACCCGATATACTAGGTCGTTCTCTACCTCGAAGTAGGGGTAAGCAAGTGACCTATCTGGTTGGCCAGGAGTACTATTCTGGTCCCGTATATTTCCCCTTGCTACCGCTAATGTGGGGTCCTCCCACTGGGCCTTCTTAAAACTCCCAGGACTGACCTCTAGGTCAGCGAGGGTCTTATCCGGTTCTGGGGTGGTAAGTGTCTGCTCAACATCTTGATTTGGGGTATTCCCTACCAAAGTAGTGATGGGGAAGGGAATTTTACAGCACTCCTCCTTTTCCCCCTTCTTATTTGGGCCCTCGTCAACCTCCATTTCTGAAAAAGGGAAAGGATTTGTTTCTTCTAATACTTCGTTATGGTCCGCTATTGAACTCTGGGCGCTATTCTGAGCGGGGGACCACATTTTTAGAAAATGGGGAAAGTCGGTCCCTATTAACACATCATGTGCCAGTTTGGGTACAATACCCACCTTGAAATCTAAAGAACCAAACTCTGTTTCAAAAAAAACATCAACAGTGGAATATTCATGATTATCCCCATGTATACAACAAATTGCCACTCTTTGTGAACTGTTTCCCTGTTTCTTCTTAATGGGCAAGAGGTATTCGGACACTAGTGTGACCATGCTCCCAGAGTCAAGAAGTGCCCGAACCCTCTTACCATTAACCTTTACAAATGCCCACAGATGGTTATTCAAGGGGTCCTCTGGGCTAGGGCCCATACATTGGGACAACAGCGAATAAGGTTCCACGCTGTTGCATTGCATGGGCTCATCATTTAGTGGGCAGATTTTTGCTGTGTGGCCCCTCTCATGACAATTTACACATTTAGGTACATAGTCTGTGTCCCACTTAAAGCCTTTTCCCGGCTCCCCATGTTGGCTATTGCCCTTAGTGTGCGAACCACTGTTGCTGGTGCTGCGTGAAGGTGGTCGCCGCTCTTCAGCGCCCCTTAACCCCGGTACCCTTTTACCGTCTCTGGAAGAGTCCTGGAACCTCGGGTAGTGGGGTTGCTCCACGACTGTGGGTTGCGGGTGCTCTTCTGCTGCATTGTACCTTTCTACGAGGGCCACAAGCTCATCCGCATTGTGGGGGTCACTCCGACTGACCCAACGGCGTAAGGCAGAGGGAAGTTTCCTCAAGAACTGGTCCATGACCAACCGTTCCACGATGTGGCTGGCTGAGTTGATCTCGGGTTGTAGCCACTTCCGGGCGAGGTGGATGAGGTCATACATCTGGCTTCGGGTGGCTTTATCCATCGTGAAGGACCATGCGTGAAACCTTTGGGCGCGAACAGCCGTGGTTACGCCGAGGCGGGCGAGGATCTCGAACTTCAATTTTGCATAGACGTTAGCTTCGGCTGGCTCTAGATCAAAGTAAGCCTTCTGGGGTTCGCCGCTTAGGAAGGGTGCGATTAGACCAGCCCACTCAGCTTCTGGCCATCCCTCTCTCTGTGCCGTGCGTTCAAACGTGAGAAGATAGGCTTCCACATCATCCGAGGGTCCCATCTTCTGAAGGTAGTGGCTTGCCCTGGTCATTTTCGGAACTGGGGCTGCCGCTGCCAGTGGAAGGTTACTGATAGTCCCCCTCAGGATCTCGAGTTCCTGCTGTAAGCCCTGAGCGAACCGCTGTTGCTCCTCTCTCAGCAAGCGGTTTGTCTCTTGCTGGTTTGCATTCGCGTTTTGCAGGGCTTCATTCGTCTGTTGCTGGTTTGCATTCGCCTGTTGCTGGTTTGCATTCGCCTGTTGCTGGTTTGCATTAATCTCTTGCTGGGCTATTAGCAGCTGTTGCTGGGCTGTATTCGTCTGCTGCTGGTTTGCATTAGTTTCTTGCTGGGCTATTAACAGCTGTTGCTGGGTTTCATTCGCGTCTTTCTGGGCATCGACATTGCGTACCAGCGCACCCACCACGTCTTCCATCTTGGTTGCAGAGGATGAAAAAAACTTTTTTTTTTTTTTTCTTTCAAAGTTCTTCAACCCGCAGACCCCCTAGTGCTCTGCCCGCATTCTCCACCATATGTGACAAACGGCTTACTCCGGGGCTCCGTCGTTTGTCCGGGACTGTTTAGAACACGGTCTTTTAGGGTAGGTTAAATGATGAGGCGTCACGTACTGATTCTTTAAACAGGCTATGCCTGGTTTATTCAGTCCCAGGCACTGAGACTGCCACAGTGCATACAACAGAAAACAGATCAAAACAAAAGCTGCTCACCTGAGCGATAACTTAACTTAGATATCCCTGACTCAGGGTTGGAAGTGGCTTTTCCACTTCCAACATCAAAACACGGTACTTTTGCAGTCTTACACAAATGAACAGAAAGATTGAACCTGTTTGGGGAAGAGGCTTCTCCCCTCTGTAGTTCAGCAGCCTTCCAGCCTCCTGGCTCTTGTGGGGAGCCCAGAGCAAACAGGAAATCAGTCTTTCATACCTGATTCCTAATTAGCATGACAGGTGACAGAAATCAGGCAGCAGACAAACTCTGGTCTGGATCTCTCATCCCTCAGTTCCAGCGCTTGCCAAACTGTGGGATGGAGTGTATGTATTATAAGGCTGCACTCCCAGGCCAAACAGGATAGAAACTGTTCAGTATCCTGGGAGCCCTATATACGGAATTTATTACCATCCCCTGGTTTCTGTCACAGTGTATACCGGTATTACCCCTCTGGGTGTGTATGTGTATACCGGTATTACCTCTCTGGGCGTGTATGTGTATAGCGGTATTACCTCTCGGGCGTGTTTGTGTATACCGGTATTACCTCTCTGGGTGTGTATGTGTATACCGGTATTACCTCTCTGGGCGTGTATGTGTATACCGGTATTACCTCACCGGGCGTGTATGTGTATACCGGTATTACCTCTCTGGGCGTGTATGTATATACCGGTATTACCTCTCTGGGTGTGTATGTGTATACCGGTATTACCTCTCTGGGTGTGTATGTGTATACCGGTATTACCTCTCTGGGCGTGTATGTGTATACCGGTATTACCTCTCTGGGCGTGTATGTGTATTCCGGTATTACCTCTCTGGGTGTGTATGTGTATACCGGTATTACCTGTCTGGGTGTGTATGTGTATACTGGTGTTACCTCTCTGGGCATGTATGTGTATAGCGGTATTACCTCTCGGGGCGTGTTTGTGTATACCGGTATTACCTCTCTGGGTGTGTATGTGTATACCGGTATTACCTCTCTGGGCGTGTATGTGTATACCGGTATTACCTCTCTGGGCGTGTATGTGTATTCCGGTATTACCTCTCTGGGCGTGTATGTGTATACCTGTATTACCTCTCTGGGTTTGTATGTGTATACCGGTATTACCTCTCTGGGCGTGTACGTGTATACCGGTATTACCTCTCTGGGCGTGTATGTATATACCGGTATTACCTCTCTGGGTGTGTATGTGTATACCTGTATTACCTCTCTGGGTTTGTATGTGTATACCGGTATTACCTCTCTGGGCGTGTACGTGTATACCGGTATTACCTCTCTGGGGGTGTATGTATATACTGGTATTACCTCTCTGGGCGTGTATGTGTATACCGGTATTATCTCTCTGGGCGTGTACGTGTATACCGGTATTACCTCTCTGGGCGTGTATGTATATTCCGGTATTACCTCTCTGGGTGTGTATGTGTATAGCGGTATTACCTCTCTGGGCGTGTATATATACCGGTATTACCTCTCTGGGTGTGTATGTGTATAGCGGTATTACCTCTCTGGGCGTGTATGTATATACCGGTATTACCTCTCTGGGTGTGTATGTGTATACCGTTATTACCTCTCTGGGTGTGTGTGTGTATACCGGTATTACCTCCTTGGGCGTATATGTGTATACCGGTATCACCTCTCTGGGAGTGTGTGTGTATACCGTTATTACCCCTCTGGGTGTGTATGTGTATACCGTTATTACTTCTCTGGGTGTTTATGTGTATACTGGTATTACCTCTCTGGCCGTGTACGTGTATACCGGTATTACCTCTCTGGGAATGTATGCGTATACCGTTATTACCTCTCTGGGCGTGTATGTGTATACCGGTATTACCTCTCTGGGTGTGTATGTGTATACCGTTATTACCTCTCTGGGTGTGTGTGTGTATACCGGTATTACCTCCTTGGGCGTATATGTGTATACCGGTATCACCTCTCTGGGAGTGTGTGTGTATACCGTTATTACCTCTCTGGGCGTGTATGTGTATACCGGTATCACCTCTCTGGGAGTGTGTGTGTATACCGTTATTACCTCTCTGGGTGTGTATGTGTATACCGTTATTACTTCTCTGGGTGTTTATGTGTATACTGGTATTACCTCTCTGGGCGTGTACGTGTATACCGGTATTACCTCTCTGGGAATGTATGCGTATACCGTTATTACCTCTCTGGGCGTGTATGTGTATACCGGTATTACCTCTCTGGGCGTGTATGTGTATACCGGTATTACCTCTCTGGGTGTGTGTGTATACCGGTATTACCTCTCTGGGCGTGTATCTGTATATCGGTATTACCTCTCTGGACATAGTGACCTGACTGGCTTGGGGGGGGGGGGGCAGCAGGATTTCCCTGAGCAGGGAGAGAGCAGGGCTGTTATTAGGGGGCAGGCAAGCTTCCTCCATCCTGATTGGCTGCTGCTGTGTAATGCAGCCAATCAGGAGTAGGTGTGGAGAGTCTGAGGTGGGGCCAAGGAGAGGAGGAAACAGCATGGAGCAGAGAGAAGTGTGTGTGTCGAGCGCGCCGCACCTTTCACCATTGTGCCCAGTATTTTTGGTGAAGCCGTCTGGCTGTATGTGCTGGAGGGATCACACGTTGGGGGATCAGCAATCTGTTGTTGGTCCCACACATGCTGTCAGCGGCTGCACAGTGTGAGTGTGACGGATTATTGTATGTGTGTAATAAATGATTTAATGCGCTATTGGAGGCCGCGTTGCGCTCTCTTACAGACACAGTGTTACCTGTTTGGTGATTGTTCAGGGGATCAGGCAGCAGCGACCTCCTGAGATACAATCTATTTATTGGGCTAAATAAATCATTTGGACCTTTCTGAGCCAGCATGAGACGACCTAACTGCTCTGTGGGCTGTAGGTACTTACCTAACCGCGCCACCGTTGTTATTAATCCACCTAACTGATCACTTTGTTCATTTAATTATTTTTATTCATTTTCTTCATATTTTTCTTTTTAATATTTCCTTTTTTTCCTCCTTTCTATGTTATTCCCTATTTCCTATTTCATTCATATTGTAGGAATTTTGTGGCCAGAACCTGTGAGGTCATCAGTGACATCACAATGGGAGGGTGTGGCTAAATTGCAGCTGCTGCCATATACTTGAAGTAGTCATCACTCATTGGTCAGAATCCTGTCAGCTGACCACAGCACTGTGAGGTCACGGAGCTCACCGGACATCATAATACACTGAATGTTGGGGAGCTATAAATGCTGAAGCAGGAGGAGTTATCATTCATTCATCAGCCTGGAGCAGAGGAGGAGGAAGCTTTCCCTGCATCAGCACCAATAACATCCTGAGGACCAATGGAGGCAAAGGGAGAGGTGAGTACCGTTTGTTAATCCCTCCCCTCTCCTCCCCTTCAGACCTCCCCGCTACTCCCCTTCACCCTCCTTCTTCCCTCCCTTCTTACACCAATCCCCTTCACCCCTCTCCTCTCCCTCAATTCACCCCTCCCTCCTCCCACCCTTTACCCCTCTCCTCAATTCACCCTTCCCTCCCCCCACCCTTCACCCCTCTCCACTCCCTCAATTCTCCCCTCCCTTCCTTTACCCCCCGTGGTGGGTTTTAAAATCCCCGCCCCTAGGCACAACTGTTGCGGCCCCTTCCTCCCCCTCCTCCCCCTCCTCCTCCTGAACCGCAGCGTCAAATGACACCACTCATGTCACCAACGCGACGCCATTTGACGCGTTGCCATGGTGAAGCTGCGGTTCAGAAGGACGAGTGTGACAGCTAAGGAGGCGGCTGCACCAGATAAAATGACTTCCCGAGAGCGCTGCAAAAGAATATGGGGGCGGACATTTTAGCCGCCCCCAAATTTTGTCGCCCTAGGCATGGGCCTAACAGGAAATTCGCCACTGTTTCCCCCATTCCTCCCTTCCCCATCCCCTCTCACTATCCACTCTCCCCATGACCATTTCCCCCCTACCCACCTTACCTCCCTCCCTTTTCCCTCTCCCCCTCTCTTCCTTCCTCTACCCCCCCCCTCACCCCTTC